>NW_026057577.1:129329435-129335189 GCF_023721935.1 Panthera uncia | reverse complement strand
TTCCTTCCTTCCTTCCTTCCTTCCTTCCTTCCTTCCTTCCTTCCTTCCCATGGTTCTCTCTAGCACACTGAGCATATTTAAGGCAGTTAATGTAGACACTAACTAGTAATGTCAGTGTCAGGGCTTCCTCAGAACGTGTCGCATTTTTTCTGTGAATGATTCATATTTCCCATTTCTTTGTTTACTTTGTGATTTTTTAATGATAACTGGACATCTTGAGTACCACTAATGCAGTAAGGCTGCAAAGAATCTTCTTTCTCTCATCATGGATTGCTTTCATTGCTTATTGAAAGTTGCATCATCGTTTTGCATAGTTTCTTTTCCACAATAACTTTGCTTAGTCTGTTTTCCTTGTCATATGGGATCACTGATGTTTCTGCCCATTATCTCTTCAGTCAGTCTGTTACCTGGCATAGATGTCCATAAATGTCAAGAGACATAAGTAAATGAATGAATGAATTAATTAATTAAAAAGGGTGTTTCTTTGAATCTTACAACAAAGGCTGGGAGGGAAGTTGCTACAAACTGAAGGGATCAAAACAAAGGCAGGTGTCTGCATTGATATCTTGGAACTGCTAGATTGACCAAAACATACAACCCCAAATTTTGGAGGACAAAGTTGTTTCTTCCTATCTTAACACCAGCCAACCTAGGAATGTGGGCCACTGTCTTTATGGTTGAAGTAAACCTGACAAATGGGGAAGGGTAGCAGGTTTTGTACATGTTGTTCTCTTACCAAAACTATGCAGACTCTTCCTTGATATAGCATTCCCCTCATAACTGTATCTGATCAGGTTCTAGAGTTACAAGATAGTTGATTTTTATAATTTTTTTCAGCTAAAATGTTTAGTGGAGAAACCAATGCCTGAAGATTCCTATTCTACCATTTTATGTGATGTCACACCTACACTGTATTTTTATGTCTGTTTTACTATTGACTAAAGATGTTGAGCATCTTTGCATGTGATTATTGGCCATTTATATATTTTCTTTACAAGAACATCTATTCAAATATTTTGTCAAATTTCAATTGAGTCTTTTTAACATTGAGTTGTAAGAGTTTAAATTTAAAAAAAAAATTTTAGTCTTTATTTTTGAGAGAGAAAGGGGAGAGAGAGAAAGAGAGAGACAGATCATGAGCTGGGGAGCGGCAGAGAGAGAGGGAGACACAGAATCTGAAGCAGGCTTCAGGCTCTGATTTGTCAGCACAAAGCCCCTTGTGGGACTCAAACCCACAAATCACAAGATCATTACCTGAGCCGAAGTCAGATGCTCAAATGACTGAACCACCCAGGAACTCTGACAATATGTATTATTATTATTTTTTTTTAAATTTTTTTTCAACGTTTTTTATTTATTTTGGGGACAGAGAGAGACAGAGCATGAACGGGGAAGGGTCAGAGAGAGAGGGAGACACAGAATCGGAAACAGGCTCCAGGCTCCGAGCCATCAGCCCAGAGCCTGACGCGGGGCTCGAACTCACGGACCGCGAGATCGTGACCTGGCTGAAGTCGGACGCTTAACCGACTGCGCCACCCAGGCGCCCCTGTATTATTTTTAATCACAGAACTACAGTGAGTTTTAAATAGGAAGGATTCCACTTGACTAAGCTTATTAAAATAACAAGCAGCTATCATTTCTGCTAGAAGAAGGACAGGACTTTTTTGTCTAGATTCAGTGCAAGTTTGAAAATAATCTTTATTGTATAGAAACCAAAATTTAAAATCAAGTTAGTCTTTCTGGGGCACCTGTGTGGCCATGAGATCATGAGCTGACCCAAAGATGGACTTTAACCAACTGGGGTACCCAGGTGCCCCAAGAGTAATTTTTATATTCTGAGCACTAGTTACTTATTAGACATATGATTTGCTAATGTAATATTCCATTCTGCTTTTTTTCAGCTTCCTGATCATGTCTTTTGAAGAAGATTGTTTGAAAAGTTCATGCAGCTAAAACTATCAATTTTTCTTTTGTAATTGTGTTTTTTTTATCTGCCCATTTTTAAAATTTTAATTCCAGTATGGTTAACATACAGTGTTATATTAGTTTCATGTGTAAAATGTAAGGATTCAGCAGTTCAATAGGTCACTCACTGCTCAACAACGTAAGTATACCCTTAATCCACTTCATTTATTTCACCCATCCCCTCATCCAGCTCCCCTATAGTAACCATCTGTTTGTTCTTTTGGTTAAAAGTCTATTTTTGGTTTGTCCATTATTTACCTTTGTTCATTTATTTTGTTTCTTAAGTTCCACATGTAAGTGAGATGGTATTTGTATTTCTCTGACTTATTTCACTTAGCATATATTCTCTAGATCTGTCCATGTTGTTGCAAATGGTAAGATTTTGTTCTTCTTTATGGCTGAATAATGTTTCATTGTGTGTGTGTGTAACACACATGCACACATACACACATATATACACACCATATTTTCTTTATCAGTTTATTTATAAATGGATAATAAGCAGTCTTGGACTGCTTCCATAGTTTGGTTATTGTAAATAATGTGGCAATAAATATAAGGGTGCATATATGTTTTCAAATTAGTTTTTTCATATTCTTTGAGCAAATCCTCACTAGTGTGGGTGTGATTCCTGGTGTAGGGTACTTCAATTTTTTAATTTTGGGGGGAACCTCTTGCACAGTGGCTACGTCAGTTTGCATTCCTACCAACACGGCAGCAGGGCTCTTTTTTCCTCCACATCCTTACCAACATATGTTTTTTCTTGAGTTTTTTATTTTAGCCATATTGACAAGTGGGAGGTGATGGCAAATTGTGGTTTTGATATGCATTTCCCTGATTCCGAGTAATGTTATACATCTTTTCATGTGTCTTTGGCCCATTTTCAGTTGGATTATTATTATTATTTTGGTGTTGAATTGAATAAGTTATTTATATACTTTAGATAATACCTCTTTATAGGATATGTCATTTCCAAATATCTTCTCCCATTCAGTATGTTGTCTTTTAGTTTTGTTGGTCGTTCCTTTTGCCACGCAGAAACTTTTTATTTTGATGTAGTCTCAGTTGTGTATTTTTGATTGTGTTCCCCTTGCCTCAGGAGATATATCTGGAAAGATGTTGCTACAACCAATGTCAGAGAAATTACTGCCTGTGCTCTCCTCTAGGATTTTCAAGGTTTCAGGTCTCATTTTTAGGTCCTTAATCAATTTTCAGTTTATTTTTGTGTATGGTAGAAGAAAGCGGTCCGGTTTCAGTCTTGTAGTCCAGTTTTCCTAACATTTGTTGAAGAGACTATTTTTTCCCATTGGTTATTCTTTCCTCCTTTGATAAAGATTAATTGACCATATAACTGTGGGTTTATTTCTGGGCATTCCATTCTTTTCCATTGATATATTAGTATATTTTTTGTGCCAGTCATACTATATTGATTACAACAGCTCTATCATATAACTTGAAGTCTGCAATTTTGATACCTCCAGTTTTGTTTTGTTTTTTCACGATTGTTTTAGCTATTTGGAGTCTTTTGTGGTTCTATAGAAATTTTAGGATTGTTCTAGTTCTGTGGAAAATGCTGTTGGTGTTTTGATAGGGATTGCATTAAGTTTGTAGATTGCTTTGGGTAGTATAAACATTTTAATATTATATGTCCTTTCAGTTCATGAGCATGGAATGTCTTTCCGTTTGTGCCCTCTTCAATTTTTTTCATCAATATTTTCTAGTTTTCAGAGAATAGGACTTTCACCTCCTTGCTGAAGTTTATTCCTAGGCATTTTACTGTTTTTAGTGTAATTGTGAATGAGATTGCTTCCTTCATTTTTTTTCTACTGCTTCATTATTAGTGTATAGAAATTTAATGGATTTCTGTACATTGGTTTTATATATTATGACTTGACTGAAAACATTTATCAGTTTAAGTAGTTTTTGGAGGGATCTTTATTGTTTTCTATACACAGTAACATGTCATCTACAAATAGTGAAAGTTTTACTTCTTCCTTACCAATTTGAATGACTTAATTTCTTTTTGTTGTCTGATTTCTGTGGCTAGGACTTCCAGTACTATGTTGAATAAAAATGGTGAAAGTAGACATCTTTGTCTTGGTCCTGATTTTAGAGGAAAAGCTCTCAGGTTTCTGTCATTGAGAATGATTTTCTCTATGGGTATTTTTCATACATGGTCTTTATTTTGTTGATGTGTGTTCCTTCTAGGCCTGCTTTGCTGAGGGCTTTATCATGAAGGGATGTTGTCCTTTGTCAACTGCTTGTTCTGCATCTATCAAAAAACTATATATGGGTTTTATCCTTTCTCTTATTGATGTGATGTATCGCGTTTGTTGATTTGCAAATATTGAACAATATTTGCATCCTGGGAATATATCCCACTTGATCGTGGTGAATAATTATTTTAACGTTTTGTTGGATTTAGTTTGCTGGCATTTTGTTGAGGATTTTTGCATTTATGTTCACCAAAAATATTGGCTTTTAGTTCTCTTTTTTTGTTGTGTCTTTACATGATTTTGGTATCAGGGTAATACTGACCTGCTAGAATAAATTTGGAAGTCTTCCTTCCTCTTCTATTTTTTTTAATAGTATGAAAAGAATAGATATTAACTATTCTTTCAATGTTTGTTAGGATTCACTTGAAAAGCCATGCAGTCCTTGATTTTGTCTGTTGGAAACTTTACGATTACTGATTCAATTTCATTGCTACTAATCAGTCTGTTCAAAATTTTTATTTCTTCCTGCTTCATATTTAGATCATATTTTTTTAGGAATTTATTCTTTTTTTCTAGGTTGTCCAATTTGTTGGCATATAATTTCTCATAATATGTTCTTACAATCGTTTGCATTTTTATATCAGTTGTTATTTCATTTCTGATTTTGTTTCAGTCCTCCCTACCCCCTGACCTCTCTCTCTTTCCCTCTTGATCTCCCTCTTCCACTCTCTTATTTTTGATAAGTCTGTCTAGAGGTTCATAAATTTTGTTGATCTTTTCAAAGAACCAACTGCTCATTGCATTGATCTGTTCTCTCTCTCTCTCTTTCTATATATTTCTGCTATGATCTTTATTATGTCTTTCTGCTCATTTTGGGTTTTGTTCTTTTTCTACCTTCTTTAGGTACATGATTAAGTTGTTTATTTGAGTTTATTCTTGCTTCTTAATATATGCCTGTATTGCTACAAGCTTTCCTCTTAAAACTACTTTTGCTGCATCCAAAGATTTTGGACTGTTGTGGTTTCATTTTCATTTCTCTCCATGTAATTTTTGATTTCCTTGATTTCTTGGTTAACCCATGCATTGTTGAGTGGCATGGTTTTTAACCTCCACGTGTTTGTGCTCTTTCCAATTTTTTTTTCTTGGAGTTGATTTTTAATGCTTTAAAATTTTTTCACCTATTTTTTAATGTTTTTTTTTTAATTTATTTTTGAGAGAGAAACAGAGCATGAGTGGGGGAGGGGCAGAGAGAGAAGGACACACAGAATGTGAATCAGGCTACAGGCTCTGAACTGTCAGTGCAGAGCCTGATGTGGGGCTCAAACTCATGAACCATGAGAACATGACCTGAGCCAAAGTCGGCTGCTTAACCGGCTGAACCACCCAGGTGCCCTGATTTTTAGTTTTATAGTGTTGTGGTCAGAAAAGATGCTTGGTATAGCTTTGATCTTTTTAAATTTGTTGAGACTTGTTTTGTATCTTAAAAGGTGATCTGTTATAGAGAACATCCAAGGTGCACTTCTAAAAGAATGTGTATTTTTCTGTTTTAGGATGGAACGTTTATATATATATA
>NW_026057577.1:129289965-129324435 GCF_023721935.1 Panthera uncia | reverse complement strand
AAATACGTACAATTGTTATGTCTTCTTACCGGGTTCTGTTTATTACATAGTGTCCATTTTTGTTACTTGTTACAGTCCTTGTTTTAAAATTTTTTGGTCTGATAGAAGTATTTTGCTAGCCTGGCTTTCTTTCGAAACTATGTGTATGATAAATATTTCTTTATCCCTCACTTTCAATCTGCATGCATCTTTAGGTCTGAAATAAGTCTCTTGTAAACAGCATATAGACAGGTTCTGTAAGCCTATATCTTTTGATTGGAGCTTATAGTCCATTTGCATTCAACATAATTATTGATAGGTATGTATTTATTGCCATGTTATTACTTGCTTTGTGGCTATTTTTGGTATTTTCTCTGATCTTGCTCTTTTTCATTACTATGCTTGGTGGAATCTCTAAGTTCCCTAAGTCTATTCTTTCTTTCTTTTCTTTCCCCCCCCCCCCCCCCCCACCTGCTCGGTTTGATTACTTTGCATTACTCTTTCTTCCAGGTCACTAGTTAGTTTCTCTGCTTCCTCTAGCCTGCTATTTGTTCCATCTAGTGTATTTTTTATTTTTTTAACATTTATTTTTGAGAGACAGACTGAGACAGAACACGAGTGGGGGAGGGGCAGAGAGAGAGATGGGACACAGAATCTGAAGCAGGCTCCAGGTTCTGATCTGTCAGCACAGAGCCTGATGCGGGGCTTGAACTCATGGACCACAAGATCATGACCTGAGCCGAAGTTGGCCGCCCAACCGACCCACCCAGGCACCCCTTCATTTGGGACATATACCTCTGTCTTCCCATTTTGTCTAACTCTCTGTGTCTGTTCTCTGTGTTAGGAAGACAGCTATGTCTCTTGCTCTTGAAAGTAATGGCTTTATAAAGAAGAGGTCCTGTAGTGTCCTGAAGTGCAGTGTCTGAGGAACATGGCATTTCAAGGGATGTCTCCTATGTATTTTGTGTGTACCTTACTGTTATATCCTAGCCACTTTTTCCTCTAGTCCAGTAATCTGCATAGGCTCTCTTTGCTTATTGTGAGCAGTGGTTGGTCCCCAGCCAGGGTGGGACATATAATTTTAACAAAGTACTTGCTGGTCCGCTTGTGAAATGAGACCTGTGGCTGCTACTGTAGGAACCAGGACTGTCCGGGTGGTGGATGCACTCTTAGCAAGGTGCACCTCAGGCTCCCAAAGTACCTGTCACCACTGCCGCTACAGGGACAGAGGCCCTGCAAAGCACACTGGTCTAGAGATGCAGTATTGGCAATGTGTGTGCTGGTTTTCTAGGGGAAAGAAACCGAAATGCTGTAACTGAGGCAAGTGTGACTGGAAAGGGCAGATCCGCTGAAGCATGGGTGGGGATGGACTTGATATAAACATAGTAGGTAGTGAATATTGGCATTGTGCTGGTTCCCCCAGGTTGCCATGTGTTTACACTGGGGTCCAAGGGAGGAAAATGGTGCTTGTCTACTCCCTTATTCCTTGAGGGGTCTTCCCCTGATTCCTTCTCCTCCAGACATGTCTGAGATAAGCTCACAGCTTTACCCAACACAGTCCTGAAAGTCTGTACTTGACTATGTCTCTGTCCTTCCTAGCCCCCTTGGATGTGGCCTCTTCTCTATCTCAACTGGGGAGTTTGTTCTGACATGCTTTAGGTCATTTTTCCGGGTTATTTATGCTGCTGTGTTATCTAGTTGTATTCAGGACGAGGTGAGCTTAAGGTCCTCCTATTCTGCATCTTTCCAGCCTTTATTATTTTGTTTTGACATATAAGATATAACTTCATGGGGCGCCTGGGTGGCTCAGTCGGTTAAGTGTCTGACTTCGGCTCAGGTCATGATCTCATGGTTCGTGAGTTCGAGCCCTGCATTGGGTTCTGTGCTGACACCTCAGAGCCTGGAGCCTGCTTTGGATTCTGTGTCTCCCTCTCTCTCTCTGACACTTCCCCCCCCCCACACACACACACTCTCTCTCTCTCTCAAAAATAAATAAACATTAAAAATTTTTAAAAAATCCCATTGAAGAAGATATAACTTCATGTAATCCAGCAACATAAAGAGGTGTATAAATTCTAAGAATTTTATCATTTTATTTCTTACAGTTTGGTCTTTTATCTATTTTCAGTTTTGTTTGTATATTTGTTGGTATATTGTATAAGGTACAGGTTCAACATTATTACTGGCATGTGGCTATCCACTTTCTAAGCACAATTGTTTAATGACTATTCTTTCCCCCCTTGAATTGTCTTGACACCCCTATCAAAATTAATTGAACTTAGGGGAAATTAATTGAACTTAGGGTTAAGCATCTAACTCTTGATTTTGGCTCAGGTCATGATCTCAAGTTTCATGACTTCAAGCCCCGCGTTGGGCTCCCATGATGACAGTGGAACCAGCTTGGGATTCTTTCTCTCTCCTTCTGTCTCTACTCCTCCCCTGTGCACATGCCATGTGCTCTCTATCTCAAAAGCAAACTTTAAAAAATTAATTAAACTTAAAAGTGTTTATTTCTATACTCTTTTATTCTATCTTTATGTCTGTATTAATGCTAATCCATGGAGACTTGATTACTGTCGTTTTGTTGTAAATTTTGAAACAAAAAAAAATAAATCTTCAAATATTGTTTCTTTTTTTCTTTTTGTTTCCTTTTCAAGTTTATTTTGGCTATTCTGAGTTTTTTGCAGTTCCATATGAATTTTTGTATCCAATTATAAATTTCTGCAAAATTATCATCTGGGATTTTGGTAAAGTTTGTGTTAACTCTGTGAAATAATTAAGGTATTTACCTTTTTAACAATTTTAAGTCATCCAAACTATGAACATAAGACATCTCTGCATTTGTTTTAGTTTTTAATGTCTGTTAACAATATTTTGTAGTTTTTCATGTAAAAGTCATATACTTCTTTTGTTAAATCTACATCTAGATAGTTTACTTTTTGATATTATAATTGAGATCATTTAGTCAATTTCATTTTCTGATTGATTTTGGCTAGTGCTTGTAAATACAATTGGTTTTTGTTTATTAATCTTGTACTCTGAAGTTTTGATAAATTCAGTTATTAGATGTAATAATTTTGGAGGAAGCTTAGTATTTCCTATATAAAATCTCATATTATCTGTGAATAGAGACAGTTTTAGTTCTTTCTTTTTAAATTAGATGCCATTTATTTCTAGTTGTTCCTAATTGCCTTGGACAGAACTTATAGGACAAAGTTGAATAGAATAGATGAGGTGAGAGCAGATAATCTTTCACTATTATGACTTTAACAATGAGTTTTCTTTAATTCCCTCTTTTTTTTTTTTTTTTGTAATTGCCCTGGCTAGAGCCTGTAGAGCTACTCTAAACTGATGTAGTGAGAGAGGACATTATTGTCTTGTTCTTGACTTTATAAGAAAGCTTTTGGTCTTCGTTGTTAGCAATGAATGAATTCTGTGTTAGGCTTCTTTTTTTTTAAGACCATTTTTATATCTTTTGTTCTCTTAATATAGTGGTTTACATAGACTTACTTTCATTTGTTGAAACAATCTTGTATTTTTTGGATAAATCCCACTTGGACATAGTGTTTAATCCTTCTAATATTGCTCTGAATCTGGCTTGCTATATTTTATTGAGGAATATTATGTCTATAAGAGATAATGTTGTATAATTTTCTGTTCTTGTGATATCTCTCTCTGGTTTTAATATCATTGTACTTATGGCCCCTTGAATAAGGTGAGCCATGTTTCTTCCTCTTCTATCTTTTAGAAGACATTACGTATCAGTGTAAATTCATCTTCTTTTGTAGAATTCTTCAGTAATCATCTTGTATAAAAATTTTCTTTGTAGAGCATTTTTTTATTGCCAATTCAGTCTCCTCATTTGTTACAAGTATATTCAGATTGTCTATTTATTCTTGAATTAGTTTCTGTTGTTTGTATCTATCCAGAATTTTTTTTTTCATTTGGATTATCTACATTTTAGGTGTACAATTGTTTATAGTATTTCCATATAATTCTTGTCATTTTTGTAAAGTCAGTAGTATTGCCCCCTCTTTCATGTCTGATTATAGTAATTTGAGTCTTCTCCCTTTTTATATTAGTTTATCTGAAAGTTTGTCAATTTAGTTGATCTCCTTGAAGAACAAATGTTTAGTTTTGCTGAACTCATCTTTTTTAATATAGTACCTATTCTCTTATTTCTGTTCTTGTATTTCATATATCTAATCTTCTATTTGCTTTGAGATTAGTTTACTCTTCGTTTTCTAGTTCTTGAGAGCATTAGGTTATAAATTCAATCAATTATTTTTGTTTTTTTTATTTTTAAGAATTTTTTAATGTTTATTTATGAGAGAGAGAGACATAGAAAGCTTCAAGAGTGGGGGAGAGGCGGAGAGAGAGGGAGACCACGATCCCAAGCAGGCTCTGTGCTGACAGCAGAGACCTATGTGGGGGCTTGAACTCATGAACCATGAGATCATGACCTGCACTGAAGTCGGATACCTAAATTTAGGTGTCCCAATAAATTATTATTTTAAATGTTTATTTTATTTTTGAGAGAAAGTGAGCACACAAGCAGGGGAGGGGCAGAGAGAGGGAGACAGAAGATTGGAAGCAGGCTTTGCACTGACAGTAGCCAGCCTGATGTGGGGCTTCAACCTATGAACCACGAGATGATGACCAGGGCCAAAGTTGTAAGCTCAACTAACTGAGCCACCCTGGAACTCCCCACCCTTCAAAATTATTTTTAAATAGCATTTATAACAATAAATTTCTCTTAAGAAATGCTTTATTAGTATGTTTAGGTATGCTGTGTTTTTCTTTTCACTCCTCTCAAATTATTTTATAATTTCACTTGTGGTTTCATATTTTACTCAGTAGTTATCTTGGAGAATGTTATTGAATTTATATTTCCTTTTATTATTGGAAGAATATATTTTGTAATATTTCATTAAAACTTTTGGGACTTGTTAATATGACCTGACATATTATCTATTCAGGAGAATATTCTATATGCACTTAAGATGAATATGTTTTCTGGTGATGTTGGGTAGAGTGTTCTGTAGACATGTTTACTTACAGTTGGTCTGTAACATAGTTCAGATCTATTTATTATCTTATGTTAGATATTCTATCCATTATTAAAAGTGCAAAAATATCCATATATTATTCTGAAATCATTTGTTTCCCTTCAAATTTATGAATTATTGGTTTATGTACTATAGGGATCTAATATGAAGTACATATGTATTTATATATTTTAATTAACTGAAGCTTTTAGCATTAAAAATATCTTTGTCTCTAGTAACAATTTCTGTACTAAAGTCTATTTTGTCTGATATTAGACATTGCAGGTCTTTTTTATTATTGTTTCATGGCTTTTTCTTTTCTATCATTTTATTTTCAGTCTGTGGTTTTGAAGTTCAGTTGTCTCCTAAAGGCAACAAAATGTTAAATTTTGATTTTATCCATTCTGCAAATCTTTACTTTTATTGTAAAGTTAATCCATTAGAATTTAATAGAATTAATGAGGCAAGATTTATGTCACCTAGTGAGCTATTTGTTTTCTATAAGTCATACATTTAATTTGTTTCTCTATCTTTATTACTTTCTTTTTTTATCAAATAGGTATCTTTTTAATGTACATTTGTTATTTGACTACATTTTTGTGATGTTTTCCCCATGGTTGTCCTTGTTCTTACAATTAACATCTTGAATTATGACAGTCTTCTTCAATTGATACTAACATTTTCAAGAGTATACAAAAATATATTCCTTTATCTTAATTATCTCTCCCTTCTTTGTGCTGCTATCAGAAAAATTATATCTTTGTACACTGCATGACAGTTCAGATTTAGAAATATTGATTTTCATAATTGTCATTCAATTCATATAGGAGAAAAAAAGCTTCAAAAACCACATTTATGCTGCCATTCACCTATGCAGTTATCTTTAACGGTGTTCTTTATGCCTTCCCCAGGATTCAAATAATCGTCTGCTGTCATTTATTTCAGCCTGAAAGATCACCATTCATACGTTTTTCTTTCTCTAGAGCAGGTCTGTTAGCAACAAAATCCTCAGTTTTTTTTTAATCTGAGAATTTCTTAATGTCCATTTTTTCAACAGATAGTTCTAGATACATAATTCTTGAATTACAATATTCTTTCATATTATTTTGACTATATCATTCCACTGCCTTTTGGCTTGTATGGTTTCTGATGAAAACTGTCAATCTTTTAGTGGAGTCCTTGTGTGTGATGAGTTGTATCTCTCATGCTAATTTCAAGGTTCTCTTTTTGTTAATGTTTATAACTTGTCTAGGTGTGGATCTCTTTCAGTGTATCTTATCTGAAGTGTGTTGAGTTTTTAAAAGATAGCAATATTAATGTTTTCACCAAATTTGTGAAGTTTTGGTCCATTGTCTTTTTTTTAAGTTTATTTGAGAGAGAGAAAGCACATGCAGGGAAGGGGCAGAAAGGGAGAGAAAGAGAGTCCCAAGCAGGTTACACACTGTCAGCACAGAACCCAGTGCAGGGCTTGAACTCATGAACCATGACATCATGACCTGACCCAAAACCAAGAGCTGGATACTTAATCAACCGAGCCACCCAGGCACCCCTGGTCCATTAGTTCTTCAAATATTCTTTACATGACTTTTCTTTCTCTTTTCATTCTGATAATCACATTAAGTCTATGTTGATACTCATCACATTGTGCCACAAGTCTTAGAGAATTTTGATATTTTTAATTTTTTCTTTCAGTTTCTCAGACTAAGATAATTGAGAATACCTGAGTAATATAATCTGATAATCAACTGAGATAATCTCAGTTGAGTTCTCTTCAAATTTGTTATTTCTTCTGCTAAGTAAAAACTGCTCTGGGGCCCTTTTACTGAATTCTGCATGCTGTTTATTATGATTTTCAACTTTTAAATTTCCATCTAATTTTTTAAATGATTGCCATCCTTCATGGATACACTATATTTGATAAATATCACTCATATACTTTGCTTAGTACCTTAAATATGTTTTTCTTAAGTTCTTTGAACATATTTAAGATAACTGATTTAATGTCTTTGTTGAGTTTAAGTCAAGCCACCAGCTTCCTGGGTTTATATTGACTGCTTCCTTTTCTTTGTATTGGCCATACTTTCTTATTTCTTTGCATATTTTGTAGTTTTTAAACATGGATATATTAAATAATATATAATATGACAATTCTGGAAATCAGACCGCCTCCAGCATTTGTTGTTATTGCTGTTTGTTTGTTTAGAGGCATTTCAAAGTTAATTATGTAAAGAATGTATTCTTTCTGTAATTGAATTTTCACTGGAATTTCCTTTTGGGTAGCTTAGTGAACAACTAATATATTTATAGTGATTTCCTTAGATGCTTGTGATTAATAAACTTCCCAATTTTTGCTGAGGATTTCTGTATGTGGGCTGTGGTATACCTACAAGTCTTAACATTCAGGCTTTAATCTGTGCATAACCGTCTAGGAATATGTAAAAATTCACATATTCACAGTCCACAGCCTTATGTAGACTTTGTATTCCCCCCATTTTTTTGTTTTTGTTTTTGTTTTTTATTTAAGTCTTTTGGTTAGCTTATTGTTTGTTCCAACTTTTATTGTCTGGAATATCTGTAACGTTAAACAATTGCCACTGATTGGCCAGAAAAACATGTCTGGCCATTGGTGAATTCTGAGTCAGGTCAAATTAAGACTTTTTTTTTTTGAAAATTTCATGGAATTACCAGACAGGACAAATATTGACAACCGAGAATGGAGCTTAAAAGAGCTCTGATTTGCATCTTTTAGTGCTATCATGCTGCTGCTTTTCTCTGTGATTTCAGGCAGTTGGTTTTCTTGTCTAGTTATGAGCAGAGAGAGAGAGAGACAGAGACAGAGAAAGAGAATAGGGCAAGTTAAATGGCACAATGCTCAGTGCTCTGGTGCCTTCATTTCTAGATTTCTTGACTTGGGGTCCTCAACCAAAGTTGTCTTCAGAAACCTCCTTATCAGGGTAAGAAGGGGATTTCTTAAAGATCCTAAGTACCCCTTAAATACTTACTACATTTCTACTTCCACGTCTTTCCTCTCTTCCTACCATCTTCCATGCACCCCTGGCTTCACAGTCCATAAATCTGCAGGAATGTTTTGTTCAGAGACGCCTCTACTGTAAGACAATCTTCATGTCTTGCTGATCCACCTGATCTTTGCCTGGCACACCATTCATTAGGGAAACATGGAATGCAGCACGGTGTTGTCACTTCTTCCTGTTTAGATGCTTGTTTATAATATTGTAGTAAGTGACTAGGCTTAATTCTTTCATTTTGGCTTGCTGTGTTTAATCCATTACTCCAACACCCGCCGTCTCAGCTATCTCTCCACCTCAACTGTATTCCAAACAGTACGATTCTATGGATGTACATCTCTACAGATATTTCTAAATGGTTATCTGTATCCACATTCAGTTAAATATGAGTTAATACTGCAGTCTGTGATGCTGATCAGTAGCCGTATTATTTTAGTCTCTTTTTCTTCCTTATGTTCAATCTCCCATTCCAAAGGTGAGAAAACTGACCTCTACCATCCTTCATCTATTTACTTAATTATTAAGTTGTGTATATGTATCATGATATCAGAATTATTAACCCATACCCGTGAAAAGCAACTTTATCAACGGGATGCAGTTCTCATGTACAGTTTCCATTGCCTTTAGTCTTAGAGATTACATTCACTTCCAAAATTGCTTATATTAGCAATCTCTTGTACCCCTTCCAGTGAGGATAACACATTTCTAATACAGTTGAATTTTTTTTTTCCATATTCTGCATCGCATCCTGGAATCTTCTGCTCTGTTAAAGGACTTAAATTTTTTTTTATTTATTAAGGTTAAATTATTGTGCTCTAAAATTCTGAGTATTGACCAATCTGTAGTGTCATGCAGCCATCATTACTGCTTCATACACTGTAATTTAACCACACTAAAATTTCCCAAGCTTCACTTATTCAGCCTTCTCAATGCCTTCTCATGGACACCTGGGAGTCATTAATTTCTTTACAATTATTACAGTTTACCTTTTCCAGAATATCATGTAAATAGAAAAAATAGTTTCCATTGCTCGACTTGCTTTCTAACAACAAGTATTGCCAGGTTTTGAATTTTAGGTAATCTAATAGGTAGGTACCTGCGTGGTGTTATTCTATTCTGTAAATCCCTAATGACAAGTGATTTTGAGCTTGAGTTCAAATGATTAATTGCCATCTGAATGTCTTCTTTGGTGAGGTGTCTATTCAGATATTTTGCACATTTTGATTGGATTTTTTTGTTTCATCGAGTTTTAAGAGTTCTTTGTATAATTTACAAACAGTTTCTCTATGAGATTGTTTTAATAAAGTATAATTAACATACAATGTTATATTAGTTTTAGGTTTATAATATCATGATTTAATAATTCTATATATGATTTCTACATATTATTTAAAGCTCATCAAAATAAGTGAGCTCTTAATCTCATTTATTTATTTTACTCATTCCCCTATGTACTTCCCCTCTGGCAACCAAAAAACTGATGGCTACAGTTCTCTATATTTAAGAGTCTGGTTATTTGTCTCCTATGTTTATTGGTCTATTTGTTTAAGTTCAACATGAATGAAATCATATGGTATTTGTTTTTCTCTGACTTATTTCATTTAGCCTTATACCCTCTAGGTCCACCTATGTTGTTACAAATGGCAAAATCTCATTCTTTTTTATGGATAAGTAATATTCCATTGTGAATATGTGTCGGTGTGTGTGTGTGTGTGTGTACATATACATATCTTTATCCATTCATCTATCGATGGACACTTGGGTTGCTTCCATATCTTAACTATCATAAGTAATGCTCCAGTAAACACAGGAATACATGTATCTTTTTGAATTAGCATTCTCATTTTCTTTGGACAAATACCCAGTAGAATTATTGTGCAGTCATATGTGCAATTCTATTTTTTAAATTTTTTAGGAACCTCTGTACCACTTTCCATAGTGGCTGCCCCAATTTGAATTACCTCCAACAGTTCACTCAGGTTCCTTTTTTTCCACATCCTTACCAAAACTTATTTCTATTTTTAATATCTTTATTTATTTTGACAGAGATATAGACAGCAAACAGGGGAGGGTCAGAGAGAGGGAGACAGAATACCAAGCAGTATCTGCACTGTCAGCTCTAGAGCCCAAAGTGAGGATCAAACTTAAGAACCATGAGATGATGACCTGAACCAAAATCAAGAGTCAGATGATTAACCAACTGAGCCACTCAGTCACCCACTATTTGTTATTTCTTTTGGTTTTTATTTTAGTCATTCTGGAAGGTGCAAGGTCATATTTGTTATAGTTTTGATTTACATTTCCCTAAGATTAGTGATGTTGAGCATCTTTTCATGTGTCATCTTGGCCATCTGTATGTCCTCTTTGGAAAAAAAAAAAAGTTTGATCAGATTTCCTGCCCATTTTTTAATATCACTGTTTGAGGGTTTTTTGTGCATATGCTTTGAGTTGTATAAGTTCTTTACATATTTTGGATATTACTCCTTAATCAGATATGATTTGCAAGTATCTTCTCATAGTCAGTAGGTTGCCTTTCTGTTTTGTTGGTAATTTCCTTTGTTGTGCACTTTTTTTTTTTATATAGTCTCAATAATTATTTTTGCTTTTGTTTTCTTTGCCTGAGGGGACCTATCCATAAAATGTTGCTAAGCTGATGTCAGAGAAATTACTGCCTATGTTTTCCTGTAGGAGTTTTATGATTTCAGGTCTCACACTTAGATGTTTAATTCATTTTGAATTAATTCTGTGTATGGTGTAAGAAAGTGGTCCAGGTTTCCCAGCACCATTTGTTGAAGAGATCGTCTTTTCCCCATTGTATATTCTTGCCTCCTTTGTCATGAATTAATCATATAAATGTAGGTTTATTACTAAGCTATTATGTTTCATTGATTTATGTATTTTTGTGAGAGTACCTACTATTTTGTTACAGCTTTGAAGTATATTGTGAAATCTGGAATTGTGATACCTCCAGTTTTGTTCTTTCTTGATATTGCTTTGTGGTTTCATACAGATTTCAGTACTATTTGTTTTAGCTTTGTGAAAAATGTCAGTATTTTGGTAGAAATTGGATTAAATTTATAGATTGCTTTGGATAGAATGGGCATGTTAACAGTATTGTTTTTCCAGTCTATGAGTATGGAATATCTTTCTATTTGTGTCATCTTCAATTTCTATCATAGGGTTTTGCAGTTTTTGGAGAATAGATCTTTTACCTCACTACCTTGGTTAAGTTTATTCCTAGGTATTTTATTTTTTTGATGTAATTTCAAATGAGATTGTTTTAATTTCTCTGCTTTTTATTAGTGTATAGAAATGCAGCTAATTTCTGTATATTTTGTATCCTGTGACTTTACTAAATTCATTTAACAGTTCTAGTAGTTTTTTTGGTGGAGTCTTTAGGGTTTTCTATATATAATATTTCTGCAAATAATTAGTTTTACTTATCCCTTACCAATCTGGATGCCCTTTATTCTCTTTTCTTCTTTGATTGTTGTGACTAGTACTTCCAGCACTATGTTGAATAAAAATGGTGATAGTAGACATCCTTGTGTTGTTCCTGATTTTAGGGGAAAAGCTCTAGTTTTTCACCCCTATGATGTTAGCTGTGGGTTTTTCATATGTAGCCTTTATTATGTTGAGATATGTTCTCTCTAAACCTCCTTTGTTGGAAGTTTTTATCATGAATGAATAGATGTACTTTGTCAAATGCTTTTTTCTGCAGCTATTGAGAAGATATGAACACCCTTGATTATCCATGGTTTTTATCCCTTATTTTTTTAATGAACTGCATCACATTGATTGATTTGAAGATACTAAACTACCCTTACATCCATGGGATAACTGTATCAAGCATGACCCCATCATAACTTGATTACATCTGCACCAATTCCATTTCTAAATAATGTCACGTACACAAGTTCAAGATGGACATGTATTTTGTTTAAGTCACCCTATTCTGTTCAAAAGCATGGAAAATACATTATTCCTTAAGTTTTACAACAGCTGTTGGAAAACAGGATCCCTCATAGTTAAGACATCTTTATGCATTTTTTTTTTTAATTTATGTAAGACAAGAATGCTAAATGGGACTGATTTGGGATAAATGCTCTTCCTCAGGTAAGATAAAACTAGTAAAGTCTTTGCTCATAGATTAGCTTATTGTCATGGAGAATATTCTGTGACTATTTGAAAATGTGTATGCTATTGATGGAATAATGGCCACTCAAAGATATCAGGTCTTAATCACTGGAACCTGTAATTGTTAACTCAGAAGGCAAAAAGCTCTTTGCAGATTTGATTAAGTGTATTGACATTAGGCATATTATCATGAATCTTCCAGGTGGGCCCTAAATTTAATCATATGTGTCCTCATAAGAAGCATGTAAAGGAAGAGGAGACAATGTGGCCACAGAAGCAGAGATTGTAATGATATGGCCATACTTCAGGGATACAGCAGCCACCAGGACCTGGAAGAGCAAGAAATGAAGTCTCCCTTCAAGTCTCCTAAGGAAGAACAGCCTTGTTGACCCTTTCAGGTCAGTGAAATTGATTTTTAACCTCTAGCTTCCAGAACGGTAAGATATACATCTCTATTATTTAAGTCTTAGAGTTTACGATGATTTGTTACAGCAGCCCTAAGAAACTAATATGGTTACCTTTCCCATTCCTAACACCAGAGGGGATTTTCTTGACTCTTCATTATGAGAGAAACTTGGGATATTTCTAGATATAAAACTCATGAAATTTGGGGGTTCCCTAAAGAATGTAGCACCCAGGAATTTCTCACTCAACACTCAAGTTGCTGCTGGACTTGATGGACTAATCAATGTTACCACTACAGAGGCCCTACCATTTTATGGCTTCTGTAGCTTTTTCTCCAGGTAAGCAGATTTTTGCTGTGGCCATGTGAGTCTACCTGTTTTTCTAGACTTTGGGATGGTGATTTGCCCTACAAACTGGATTCCATATTTAGTACTAAATTATGCATTAATTTCTGGGTTTTTCAGGATTTTCCTGTTGTGTGTCTTAGAGGGATGACTTCAATGTTTGTGTGTGTGTGTGTGTTAGGGCTGAAACAAGAAGTCCTGTTAGGTATATCTTTTATTTATTTATTTATTTATTTATTTTAAATGTTTATTTATTTTTGAGACAGAGAGAGACAGGGCATGAACGGGGGGAGGTTCAAAGAGAGAGAGAGGGAGACACAGAATCCGAAGCAGGCTCCAGGCTCTGAGCTGTCAGCCCAGAGCCCGACGCGGGGCTCGAACTCACAGACCGTGAGATCATGACCTGAGCCGAAGTCAGACGCTCAACCGACTGAGCCACCCAGGCGCCCCGAGGTATATCTTTTAAATAAAATAAGTATAATGTTCAAATTATGGGAAGAATTTACTGTGCTAGATTATCTGAATTCATTCAATATAAAGCAAAATAAATAATTTTCACAAAATATAATCATTTATCTTTAAGTCATGTTTATGATTAAATGTAGTATTTAATTTGGACAAATGTATGAAATTTCTGTCTAGTAAATTACCTTCCTTTTTCTATTTCATAGAGTTACCTATTGTTTGATTTTAAAACTCCAATAGAGTTTTAGATTTCTCCTGAAATTGTTTTTATATGTGTGCTTTATTCAGATATCATTAGCTGATAGTATATAATTAAAGTGTGGTTTTGTACCCTAGAAGTGCTTTATGTGTAAATGCATTGTATGAAGTTCTTGTATCAATGGTGTTTGTGAAGAAAATGAGCATTTAAATATTTGCAAATTTCAAGCAAGTTTTATTTCTGGAAAGAATATATTATGGTTAAAAATAATTAAGAAAATAATGGAGTGAATCTATCTTTAATGAGCTCTCTTTTATTGTGTATATTTATCTTTCACAATCATAATTAATACTGACATGCAATTTGTTAGCAAAATACTGAACACATTTCATTTGCAGAGGAATCTCCTTTAATAGTATTAGTCAAAATGTATTATAAATAATTTGCATTTTGTACAAACATTTTCTATTTTAATGATCAAGTTAATTTCAATATTTCATATTATTTTAACATGCACTTCACTTTATATCTTTGCCAGCATTGTCCTTGTCACAAGTAAGGGCACCGGTGGACAAAAGTTATTCTACTTTCACTGTTAAATAATTAAGATCTATTTTATCAAATAGTCATTTTCAACATAACAGTGTGATGTGTTGATTAGGTAATATTCTGACAGGTACATTCATATGTCAAAACTCTGCAAAGTGTTCAATTTCATGTGCACAGATTGTTGCACAGTATTATACACAATTAAATAGTTAAAAACACTATGGAAGCATACTCATTGGCAGGGAATTTTAATATAATGTGTTCAGTGCTATGAATGACAATGCAAAGGGCACAATGAGAGTACTACAGAGAGGCACATGGCTTCATGGCTGTTAGAGAAGGCTTACAGAGGATTTGAATGCAAGATGAAGTAGAGGGATGAATAGTGTATGAGCTTCCTAGAGCCGCCATAATGATTTACCACAACTGGGTGGCTTAAACCAATAGGAGTTTGTTTTGTTATACTTTGGGAGACGTCTGAAATGAAAATGTCAGTCCTGTAACACTTTCCCTGAAATTTTCAAGGAAGAATCCTTTTTTTTGCCTCAGCTTTGGCAGTTCACTAACAATCCTTAGCATTACTTGGCTCAAAGTTACATCATTACAATTTCTGCCTCATCTTTAGATGGCCATCTTTTCTCTGTATTTTTCTGTGTCTTTGCATCAAAATTTCCTTCTCCTTAATCTCACAAAGGTACTAGTCATTGGAATTAGGGTCCACTCTTATAAGCATAACCCCATCATAATCTATTTCTAAATAATGCCACATTTACAGGTTCAAGAGGAACATGTATTTGTTGAAGTTTCTTGGTAAGTCACCCTATTCTGTTCAAAATCTGTTGGAAAACAGGGTACCTCATAGTTCGACGTCTTAGGGAATCTAAAGGCAAAGATGACTCTACCTGGTCTATGGACTATTTAGGGAAAAGGAGTGCACTTTTGTAATTGTAGTGGCCCTTTTGAGAAACCTTTAACTGAGATAATTATTTGAGAGTTTCTCAAACTGCTCAAAGACAAAGAAATGCATATTTTAGTATTCAGAAGTTCTAAGAGATAAAATGACTACAAAATAGTTCTAAAAAAATCTTTATGGTATGCAAAAAGAAAACTTTTAAACAATGTTAGCCACCTGAGTGGGAAAACTTAGTCTATATCTCAGAAACATAATTTGAATCCAACTATTCTTTTGAGTTTTGTACCGGAGACATGGCTATTTTTTAATAAAACCTGTATGATCCCTGTTTACAAATATTATGTATATATACATTGCATATATATATATATAATGTATATATACACATATTATATATATATATATATATATATATACACATATATCTATGCAAAGAGCTCTATTTAGTTGAGTTATAGAAAAATAAGTGCTTATGTATTTGTAAAACTTTAAGACATACAGAAATTAACCCAAAGGTTTTTCAAGTTCACATGACCCAGGATAATCTGTAATCTATAGAAGCTAGTTTAATTTGTTGATTTAATAAAAACAAGCATGTCTTCAGAGTTGTCAATACTAAACATAATTGCAAACATGTAACTTGTTCTACCTTGGTTTTCTAATCAAATAAGCTCATAATCTCTGTGTTAAAAATTTGTCAACAAGAAAAATGAGACGATTAGTTATTTATTGTCTAATCCAAGCATAACAACAAATATTTTAAATAAATGTAAATGAGCACAATAGTTCTACTCAAATGCAATAATGACTAGATTATTTCCAAATAAGATAATATACTGAAACATTAAATATAAACAAATTTATCAGTTTCGTCTTTTAATTTTTAGAGACTGACGAAAGACTTTTGGGTCTATTACTATTTTGCTACACTAAAAATTATACTATAAAAACATGTCTCTGTAATTATTTATTAACTTGCCTGTCCTCAGATGATTACTTCTTAGTTTTCATTAGGAATTAAGGATTATTAGGGCTAAGAAACTACTAGAAATAAGAATGTAAGAAAGCAGTTGTATATAAAACGTAGGTAAAAAAAAAATGGAATGTATTTTTGGATAAGAAAAGGCCTAAAGGACATGGACTTTTGTATTTTTCAAGGGGAAATAAGTAATTTTGTCTGAAAATATTCCAAGATACAGAAATTACAGAAGGTTGGTGGAAAATAGATCTTGAGAAAATAATTTTATGCATGGTTGAGCTAAAATTGAAATGGTTTAAGGTTTTTTTTTTTTTTAAGTTTATTTCTTTTGAGAGAGGAGCAGGAGCAGAGAGAAAGGAAGAGAGAATCTCAAGTGAGCTCTGTGCTGTCAGTGCAAAGCCCCATATAGGGTTCGATCCCACAAACTATGAGATTATGACCTGAGCCAAAATCACATCAGACACTTAACTGAGCCCCAGGCATCCTCAAAAGAGTTTTAATATCAAATGTATGCTATTACAGAATTAGAATTTGGTTTTCTGTTTAAGATTATTAGTCTGAACTCAATAAGAAATTATAAACATAGTTTATCTTTAACGTGATCTACCTAGAAAACTTTGTTTCTGATGAAAAATTTTCTGTAGACAGTGTATTTTGCATTGTCTTTATCAAGACTTTTTGATTACTTAGAAAAATAACCAAGGCTTTGTACAACTATGTAACTTTCTGTATTTGCCTTTTAAATCTTCTAATTACCACTTTGAATGGATAAGTATTATTTCACAGTGACCCAATTTCATGAAATGTTTTAAATCTTTTGACATTTTAAACAAAATTCTGAATGAAATAAAAAGATAAGCGTTCATTTAGTTATTTGATAAATTGAATGGAAATATTGTCAACTATAATTTTAACCATCTTAGATCATATTTTATGGTATATCATTAAAATGAGTAATACAGAAATTATGTGAAATTTCTAAAAATCTGATCTATCCTAGTATAATGTCTTTTAAAATGTGTGTCACAGAGGAGTGCCTGGGTGGCTCAGGTCCTGATCACATGGTTCATGAGTTCAAGCCCTATGTCAGGCTCTCTACTGTCAGCACAGAGCCTGCTTCAGACCTCCCATTCCCCTGCACCTTCCCCACTTGTGCTTGTTCTCTCTCAAAAATAAACATTAAATGTTTTTTAAAGTATGTCACAGAAATAGCCAAATTTCCTTGTTAATTATATTATAACAAACCATTATCAGATCTTTAACCATGGTTCTTTTTAAGTCCTGGGTCACTCATATTTTTTGTTTTACTCTGGTGCTTTTGCAAAAATATTTGTGCACTAATGAGTCATTCTCAAAGGATTCATGGAAAACACTCTGACAAGTACTCTAAAATGTATGTTTCTGCTAACTTTAACATTGTAAGACTGAACTGGGTAAGAGTTTCTAAAATTCTAATGAAAAAATGATTCATAAAGCTGCTAATCCAAGATGAAGCAATATAAGAATTATAATTCTTAGGACTTCATTTAAAACATTACTGATTCTTTAATGTTTTGTTCTCCGGATTTAAAAGACCCCCTATTCCTCTTTTAAGAAATCTACAAATTAGGTAAAGTATATTTTTGAAACAAAACTCAATATGTTTATTTTTTCTCTCTACCTGATCCCTGCAGAATTCAGAAATCCATTAAATATTCTTACTTTTCATGATAATATATGTATTTGCATAATTTCAATAAAAATCTGTTCTCCTTGAACCAGGACACAATTGGACAATTCCTTAGGTTGGCCTCCCAGCCTTAAGAGGTTTTTAAAAGTCCAATCTGAGATTCCTTATGAAAAGTTCTAATAAAAGAACCTATCTGGCTCAATAACCTTTCTTTCTTTTTTTGTAATGGTTATTTATTTTTGAGAGAGAGACAGAGTGTGAGCTGGGGAAGGGGTTGAGAGAGGGAGACACAGAATCCAAAGCAGGCTCCAGGCTCTGAACTGCCAGCACAGAGCCTGAAGTGGGGCTCGAACTCAAAAGCTGCGAGATCATGAACTGAGCTGAAGTTGGATGCTTAACCAACTGAGCAACCCAGGTGTCCCTGGATCAATAACCTTTCTTGCTGCACTTTGTCAATTAACAGGCCAAGTTTATTAAAACCAAACGTATTTGCAAATAAGTTATTGTGGTTATCTATGAGAAAGGGAGATGATTATATAGACAGAGATTATGTTTCAAGAATATACTCTTATAGAGATCAGATTACAGTTCTGTCTTTGAGGTTTTGTTGTCTACTTGTAAATTTCAGAGAATTCATTACAATGAATTATGGGGGGGACAACCTTCATGCCTGCTATATAGTCCATTCAAGAAAGTTTAAGAGTACCTGCGGAAATCATCAAAAACTGTCAAACTAGAAAAATCCATTAGATTAAAACTGCCGTCCAAGGGGCATCTGGGTGACTTAGTCTATTGAGCATCTGACTTTGGCTCAGGTCATGATCTTGCAGTTCGTGGGTTTGAGCACTGCATCGGACTCTTTGCTGACAGCTCGGACCGAGCCTGGAGCCTGCTTCAGATTCTGTGTCTCTCCCTCTCTCTCAAAAATAAATAAACATTATAAGAAAAAACTGCCATCCTCATATCATCATCTGAAAATGCTTTGAAACTACTCTCTAGAACTTTTCTCAACTGTATGTTTTCCAAACTTAAAATTACTCTGATTGTTCCCATCCTATAAAGACCTTATTTAGGTGGAAGTTCACCTGCAATACTGTTGCTTGAAAAAGGATACAATGAATCTGATAATGTTTGCTGATATATCATGTTGTGCTCATAAAAATGACTCAGAAAAAATTAAAACCCAATTACACTTATTCCAAAAAATTGTAGATTGACTTATAAAGATAAAATCTGAATATAAGTGGTTAAATCTTGGCTCCAGGGAATCTGCTCCAAGAAATATCCTCTGTTTATTCATCACATTAATATCTCTAATGCATTATATACTCTCAGAGGGTTTAATGCCTGTCAGCAACTACTCATACACAAGATGGTATCCATCAGGATCAGACAACTGCATGAAAACAATAATAATCATGGAAGAGTTCACAATGTTGTGTGAGAAGATACTGAACTCACCTTCTCCTACAGATGTGATGAATTTACACGCACATATAAAGCAATCCTCCTGAAGGAAAACTGAAGGCTGATCAAACAGCTTCGGCACAACAAATGATAGAGGGGCAACATGGAAAAAGGCAGGAGGAACATGATAATGAAGAGAACCAGACCCATGATGACAAATTGAGGAGGGAGAAGTATTATATTACTCAGGAGCCCGTGTGCAGACTCAGCCACCTAGAGATTCCAAAAAATGAGCATGGAATTATTCATACTTTACCTGAGATTGAGGCACCATTAAACACCATATTTTATGCTCCCCCTCCCACCTTGGTTGGAAACAAGGTCCAGGAACTCTGAACTCTAGCCAACCTGCTAAAGCTGATCCAGTGTACCCCAAGCCCCTCGTCCATCCCAGGTCCAGGTGTTCCACCAAGGTGGCCCCAATGTATCATACCCTGGGACTCCCTAGCCTTCACCTACTCCAGCTGGGTTGCCAACACCACCAGGAAAATACAGACTACACAGTGATGTTCCTATTTAAGTCCACAGTTTTGAGACCACAAGAGATAACAGCTTCATCTAATTTGTAGCAACAAACACAGAAAGCCAAATCAAATGAGTCAGAGAAATGTGTTCCAAAACAAGATAAAACCCCTGGGGAAAAAATCCCTAAGCAAATGAATAGAAGTAATTTACCTGACAGGGAATATAATGTAATCATCAAATACATGGTCAACAAATGGTTAAAGAGTGAAGGATCACAGTGAGAACTTTGACAAAGACTTAGAAAATATAAGAAATAATCAGAGCTACAGAATAATGGATCAATGCTTTGAAAGGCAGACTACTGGAAATAGGCCAATAAGAATAGCCTATTAAAAAACTAAAAACTTAAAATATCCTCATTTTAAGTGTCCTCTAGGGCAACATCAAGCATACTGACATTCACATTATAAAGGTCCCAGAAGAAGAAAGAGACAAAGGCACACAAAACTTAATTGAAGAAATAATGGCAGAAGGTGTCCCTAACCTGGGAGAGGAGACATCCAGATCCAGAAAGTACAGAGAGTTGCAAACAAGATGAACCCAAAGAGATTCACACCAAGGCATTGTAAAATTAAAATGCAAAAGTAAAATAATCTTTTTTTTTTTTTAATTTTTTTTTCAACCTTTTTTTATTTATTTTTGGGACAGAGAGAGACAGAGCATGAACGGGGGAGGGGCAGAGAGAGAGGGAGACACAGAATCGGAAACAGGCTCCAGGCTCCGAGCCATCAGCCCAGAGCCCGACGCGGGGCTCGAACTCACGGACCTCGAGATCGTGACCTGGCTGAAGTCGGACGCTCAACCGACTGCGCCACCCAGGCGCCCCAGAATAATCTTAAAGGCAGCAAGAGAAAAAAATAACGTACAAGAGAAATTCTGTAAGCTTATGTTTCAGCAGAAACTTTGCAGACCAGTACAAAGTGACAGAATATATTTAATGTGCTGAAAGGTAAAACTTACAAATAAGAATATAAGAAAGGTAGTTACTCAGACAAGCAAAAGTAGACAGATTCCATTACTCTTAAGCCAGCAGGAAATATTAAAGGGACTTCTATAAGCAGAAATAAAAGACAAAAACTAGAAATAAGAAGGAAATATTATATATAAAATAATTCCTCCCTGCTAAAGCCAAATATATGGAAAAGGCAGTCAACCAGCCATTTAAGAAAGCTAATATGGAGGTTAACAGAAAAAAGTAGCAAAATCAACTACAAAAGGTATTCAAGAGATGCACACAATAAAAATATGCATAATGACAAAAACATAACATGGGATGGAGTAAATATATAATGGTTTTAAAATGCACTCAAACTTAAGACACTGTCAGCTTAAAATAGAATACTCTGTGTGTGTGTGTATCTATATGTATACATATCTACCTACCTATCTCATGGTAACCACAAAACAAAACTTATAAAAGATACAAAAAGAGAAAAACAAATCCAAGCAAAACACTAAAGAAATCATCACGTAACAAATGGAAGAGAATAAGTAGCAAATAGGCAATTAGTACATACCTATCAATAACTACTTGAAGTGTAAATGGACTTAATGCTCCATTCAAAAGGCAGAGAATAGTTAAATGGATAAAAAAAAATAAAACAAGACCCATCTATGTGCTGCCTACTAGAGACTCACTTAAAAAATGAAGGGGTGAAAAAATGAAGGGATGAATAAAATACAGTACAAATGGAAACAAAAGAAAGCTGGAGTAGCAATACTTACAGCGGACAAAATAGACTTTTATTTATTATTTTTTTAATGTTTATTTATTATTGAGGGGCAGAGAGAGGAGGAAACACAGAATCCAAAGCAGGCTCCAGTCTCTGAGCTGTCAGCACAGAGCCTGACTAGGGGCTTGAACTCACAAACTGCAAGATCATGACCTGAGTCAAAGTCGGACACTTGACTGACTGAGCCACCCAGGCACCCCTATTTATTGTTTTTTAATGTTTATTTATTTGAGAGAGAGAGAGAGACAGAGTACTAGTGGGGGAGGGGCAGAGAGAGAGGTAGACAGAATCCGAAGCAAGCTCCAGGCTCTGAGCTGTCAGCACAGATCCTGAACCATGAGATTTTGACCTGAGCCAAAACCTGACGCTTAACTGAGTCAACTGGGCACCCCCTCCCCCCCTTTTTAAGACAAAATAGACTTTAAAACAAGTCTCAATAAATTCAAGAGAACTGAAATTATGTAAGGCATTTTATCTGACCACAGTGGTATAAAATGAAAAATCAATTACGAGAAAAAAAAAAAAAACTGGGAAAAAACAAACATGTGGAAACTAAACATTTGAAATGTAAACACAACTTAAAATCTACAGGACACAGCAAAAGCAGTTCCAAGAGGGAAGTTCATAGATACAAACCTACTTCAAGAAACAAACAAAAAAATATTGAAGGAAATTTCTAACTTTACACCTAAAAGAAACAGGAAGTTAGTAGAAGCCCAAATTTAGCGGTAGGAGGGAAATAGTAAAGATCAGCACAGAAATAACTGAAACAGACTCAACAATAATTGAAACAATAGAAAAGATCAGTAAAATTAAGAGCTAAAGATAATATTGAAAAGATAAAATTGAAAAGTGAAAAACAGAATGATAATATTCACAGACACTGTTTACTAATGTTAGAACAATAGGGACTGGTACTTTTTTAGGGGCTGAATTGAGATGGTTCTGGTATATGGTATCATTTCACTTTTCTAGAAAACAAGAAACACACACGCTTTTTGTCTAATAACCCAATTTGGAAATGTTATGTAAACAAACAATTCTAAGTGTAAATGTAACTGTATAATAAAATAATAAGCATAGTGAAAGAAAAGAAAAGAAAAGAAAAGAAAAGATAAAATTGATAAACCTCTAGCCAGGAAAGAAAAAAGAGAGGATCCAAATAAAATCAGAAATGAAAGAGAAGTTACAAAAGACGACAAAGAAATACAAAGGATATTAAGAACCTATTAGAATGATACCCTGACAAATTGGTAAACCTAGAAGAAATGGACTAATTCCCAGAAACACACAACCTCCAAGACTGATAATAAAGAAATAGAAAATATGAGTAGACTAATTGCAAGTAATGAAACTGAATCAATAATTTAAGCCCTCCCCCCCAAAAAAGTCCAGGACCAGAAAGTTTTACAAGTAAATTCTACCAACATTCCCTGCCACCCCTAAAAAATAAGGTAATACCTATTCTTCTCAAATTATTCCCCAAAAATGAGAAGGAAGGACACTACCAAACTCATTGTAGGAGTCTAGCATAACTCTAATATCAAAACCAGATAAAGACACCACAAAGCAAGAAAATTACAGACCAATAGCTCTGATGAAAATATATGCAAAAATCCTAAATAGTAGCAAGCCAAATTCAATAATACATTAAAATGATTGTACACCATGCCCAAATGTGATTTATTCAACGGATGCAAGTTCATCTACAAGTGAATCAACATCATGTACCGCATGAACAAAATGAAGGATAAAAATCATATGATCATCTCAATAGATGCAGAAAAGGCAATTGACAAAATTCCAGTCATTTATGATGAAAAACCATCTAAAAAGTGGGTACAGAAGGAAAATATCGTAACATAATAAAGACATATACTCCAAACCCACAGCTAACAGTATACTCAAGGATGAAAAGCTGAAACTTTTCCTCTAAGATTAAAAATAAGATCCTCAGTCTTGTCACTTGTATTCAAAAAGTACTAGAGGTCCTAGCCAGATTAATCAGGCAATTAAAAACTTATAAAAGTCACTCAAATTGGAAGGAAGAACTAAAACTATCTGTAGATGACATAAAACTGTATACAAATACCCTAAGTCAGATATACACATATATACACATATACGTATATATCCAAACTACTAGTGTATAGTATATACACTAATATACATAATAGTGTATACACATATACGTATATATCTAAACTATTAGAACTGATAAATGAATTCAGTAAAGTTGTAGGAGACAAAATTAACATATAGAAGTTGGTTGTGTTTTTATACACATTTAATGATCTATCAGAAGGAGAAATTAAGAAAACAGTTCCATGTACAATTACATCAAAAAGAAGAAAATACTTAGGAATAAATTTAACCAAGGAGTTAATGACCTGTACTCTGAAGACTATAAGACATTGATAAAAAGGAATTGAAGATGACACAAATGAATGGAAAGAGAGTCTGTGCTCATGGATTGGAAGAATTAGTATTGTTAAAATGTCTTTACTACCCAAAGCAATCTACGCATCTAATTCATTCCATTCCCTGTCAAAGTAACAATGGCCTTTTTTTTTTTTTACAGAACTAGAATAAAAAGATCTTAAATACAAACACAAAACACGTTGAATAGCCACAGCAATCTTGACAACGAACAAAAAATGTATCATGCTACCTGACTTCAAATTATACTACAATGCTGTGGTAATCAAAACTGTATAGTATTCTCATGAAAACAGACACATAGATTAATGGAATAGAAAGTCCAGAAATAAAACCATGCATGCATAATAAATTATGACAAGTGAGGCATGAATATATAAAGGGGAAATTACAGTCTTTACAACAGATAGTACTGGGAAAACTGGACAGCTACATGAAAAGAATAAACCTGGACCACAATGTTAGACCATATACAAAAAATGAATTCAAGAATGACTAAAGACTTCAATGTAAGACCTATAACCATAAAACTCCTAGAAGAAAATAGCGATAAGCTCTTGGATGTCAGTATTACCAAAATTTGTTTGGATTTGTATCTTCACAAAGGGCAACAAAATAGACTTTAAAACAAGTGTCAGTGAAGGAAACAACAGAATGTAAAGGCCATCTACTGAATGAAGAAGATATTTGCAAATCATACATCCTATAAGGGGTAATGTACAAAATATATAAAGAACTTACACAACTAAATATCAAAACAACACAAATTTTTTTAGAAGAGGATTTGAATAAACATGTTCCCAAGGAAGACATACAGATGGCCAACAGACACATAAAAAGATACTCAACATCACTACTCATCATTAGGGAAATGCAAATCAAAACCACAATGAGATATCACCTCACCCCTTCAAGAATGGCTATTATCAAAAAGACAAAAAATAACAGGTGTTGGTGAGAATAAGGAGAAAATGGACACTTGTACACTGTTGGTGGGAATGCAAATTGGTATACCCATTATGAAAAACAATGTGGAACTTCCTTAAAAACTAAATTTATCATATAATCTAGCAATTCCATTCTAGGAATTTATCTGAAGAAACGAAAATAGCAATTTGAAGAAATATATGCACCCCTAAGTTTATTGCAGCATTTTTTATAATAGCCAAGATACCGAAGCACCATAAGTGTTGATGATCGACGAATTCATAGAGGCTGTGTGGGTGTATGTATGTTCCTATTGCAATATTGCTCAATTTTAAAAGTAATGAAATCCTGCCCTTTGTAACAATGTGGATGGACCTAGAGATATTATAATAATTGAAATAAGTCAAACAGAAAAAGACAAATACCATATGATTCCACTTATAGGTGAAATCTAAAATAAACAAATTAACAAACTCAGACACAAGCAACAAACTTTTGTTTAGATGGGTGGGGATGTTTAGAGGGAAGGCAAATTAGGTAAAGGTGATTAAATGGTATAAACTTCCAGTTATAAATAAGTCATGAGGGGTGCCACCTAGGCAATATAGTCAATATTTTCATAACCTGGAGTGATAGATGTCAATGAGACAAACTGTGAGGATCATTTCATAAAGTATGAAAATACCAAATTACCCCAATCTACTACTGAAATTGACAGGAAATTGTATGTCAGTTATAGTTCAATAAGAAATTATAAAAAATACTTAAGACTTCCCAATTGTAATGCAAAGCTTGTAAATCTAATGTAGTGGACATTTTATGTACTCACACAGATCCCTTAAATTCTTTTTATCTGTGGGCTCACATCCAAGCTCTGTACACATTTTCTTCTAAGGCATGTTCCTAATAATGTCTTTGGATGACTGTCCTTGGCTTGGAGCTTTACTGCTGCATGCAGAGATCCTATAGCTCCTGGTAGGTCTCCAACCTTCAAGGGAGGAAGGAATCTATGTGCCTGGCTCATTTTCCTGAATTTGGAACTATGAAGTATAACTCACACTCTAGAGCCCACCTGCAGGGTCAGGCTGACATCCATACTTTGCATGAAACCACCTACTTGGTTTCCTCCTTTTCCCAATCCTGATTCCTCTGTCATTGGCCAGCTTTTCCTGGAAACATATTGTTTTAAATCACTTGTACATGTATCATCATCTCAGGGTCTTCTTCTGGATAACCCCATTTAAGCCACCTTACTATTAATTGACCAGGCATTTAGAAGAATTTTGGTAGAGAGAAAATGGAAATACAGTAATGGAAAATGATCAGAATAAACTTGCAGAAAAAAACTAATAAAGTTAACATTGGAAGTAATTATATTAGGAACTATTTGAATAAACAAATACCTAAACTCTGGGTCTGCCAGATCAAATCCCTTGTCCCATAAATACTGAACTAAAAGTTGCTTTGCTTATCAATCAGAGACTGACAATATGGACATGCACCAAAGACCCAGAGCAATATCATGTCTAACATACTATCTGCAAGTACACCTCCCAGCAGGTGTACTTCTACTTTACTCCCCAAACAACTGGACCTATTACTCTTCATTCAGGTATTAGGACAAAAGAATGGCAGTTTTAGATAAGTTATATCCCAGGAAGTTAAACTAAAAAGACTAGGGATAGAAGGAAAGTTCTATTTCCTTCTACAGCTAATATCATCCTTAATGGTGAAGGACTGCTTTTCCTCTAAGATAGGAAGTCGAGAATTCCCATCTTGTTCTAGCCAATTCAATAAAATAAAATAATAAATCTAAAATAATCATTGCTACTAAAGAAAAGCAAAACGTTTACTCTCAAAATACATGATCATATTTGTGGAAAACCTTAAGGAATGCACATACACACACACACACACACACAAATTTAGTGTTAGAAGCTAAACCAATGAGACTTCTAATAATATAAACTTTGTAACTTTGGATTAGGGAGAATGATCTCAAATATTATAGATATTTATATAAATATATAAAAAATATATAAAATATATATAAATATATATCAAATATATAAAAAAAATTACAGATAAACTGGAATTCATTTTTAAAACAAAACCAAATGAAAGCAGGTGAAGGTGGCAGAGTAAGTGGAACTTGGACTCACTCACCTTCCTCACAGACTCACAGAGGGAACTGCATTACTACATGTAATGCAACTCACTCTGAAAATAACTTGAATGCTGGCAGACCAGACATTACACAGCTGAAACATAAAGCAAATGCCACACTGAGAAGAGTAGGAGGGGCAGAGACACAGTCAAGAATCAAATCCCTGATGCAGGGACCCATTAGGGACATCACAGGTACGAAGGCTCTTCCCTGAGGAGATCAGTGAAATGAAAGACAAGATGATGGAAGTATGAAACTGAGCAGTATTTTAAAAAAATAGGTTAAGGGACCTCTGACAACATAAAGAGTAATAGCATTCACAAGATAGGGGTCCCAGAAAGAGAAGAGCAAGATAAAGGAACAGAAAATTTAAGGAAATAATGGCTGAAAACTACCTTACCTTGGGGAAGGAAATAGACATCCAAGTCTCTGGAACTGAAAAGAGCCTCAAACAAGACAAACCCAAGGAGCTTAGCACCAACACACATAATAATTACAATGTCAAATATTAAAGATAAAGGGAATTTCAAAAGCGACAAGAGAAAAACAAATAGTCATGTACATGGGAAACACCATAAGGCTATTGGCTGATTTTTTAGCGGAAATTTTGTAGACCATAACAGAGTAGCATGATATGTGTTCAAAGTGCTGAAAGGAAAAGATCCCTACAAGCAGGAGTACTTTACCCCACAAGGTTGTCCTTCAAAATTGAAGAAGATTTAGAGATATAAATTCCAATTATAATAAGTCATGGAGATGTAAAGCATAAGGACTGTAGTCAACAATGTAATCACTTTGTATAATCACATATGGTAGCTACACTTATTGTGATATTTCAGAATGTTTATAATTGTTGCATCACAATGTTGCATGTTGTACACCTGAAACTAATATAGTACGTAGAATATATTTTAAGTAAAAATAAAAATGATTAAAAATAAAAAGGAAATAAAAAAAACTTTGTACCTCTAGACATAACAATAAGAATATGAATAGACAAGCCATAGATTGGGAGAAATTATTTTCAAATTACTTATTTGACAAGGAACCTATATCCAGAATATATTACTTACAACTCAATAATAAGAAACTCTATTAAAAATTCACAAAATGCCAAATGTTTCCCTGAGGAAGATGTATAAATGCCTAAAAATGGCAGGAGAAGGTAAGCAATCTCATAGGTTGTTAGAGAAATGTAAATTAAGCTGACAATGACATATCTCTGTTAACTCAATATTATGGCTACAATGAAAAACTCACACAATACCAAGTGTTGGTGAATATGTGGAAAAATGGATTCCTTGGTCATTGCTGGTGGGGATATAAGATGCTACTGATACTTTGGTAATTAGTCTGACAATTTATTTTAAATTTAAACTTACCATATACCCCACTGGTCACATTCTTAGTAATCCACCCATGAGAAACAAACATATTGAAATTATTCATAATAGTCAAAATTGGAAATAACCCAAATGCCTATTCACTTGTGAATGCATAGATGTCATGTGATATATCCATATAATGAAATACTATTTTGCATTAAAAAATACTGATGTATGTTACAACATGGATATATCTCAAAATTCATTTGCTAAATAAACTAAGCCAGTTGCAAAAAGAATATATATTCTATAATTCCATTTATGTGAACTTCTTAGTGTTCAAAAAGGGAAAATTTAAAAATAGAGAAAGAAGACTCGTGGCTGCCTCAGGCTGGGCAGTAGGGGGAGAAATGTGGATTATCTGCACGGGCTCCATGGAAGTATGGGGGATGATGAAAAAGTTTTAAAACTGCATTGTTGTGATAATTCATGGTTGAACAGATCTATGTATTGTAGGCATTTATTAAAAATCATTAAATTGTTAATAATCTGTCTAATGAAATATAAAGAGGACAAATCAAACCAGGCCTAACAAACAAAACCTTTTTATGATACCAATGCACAGTTAGTATGACTGATCAACCATCTCCATGAGGTGAACACAAAAGCAGATATGGAGATAAAAGTTTCTAGGCCACCTAACAATGATCATAAACCCTGAGCATAATAACTCTGCTGTAGTTAGTGAGGGCAGTGCACAAAATGTTGCTGGAACTCCTTTAAACCTTGTGCAGCAACTATGTTCGGTTACTAACTGTGGAGGCGAGAGAGAATGGGAAGTAGGTTGTTTACAACATTTTTGTTACTTTTATTTATTTATTTTGAGGGGGAGAGAGAGAGAGCATGCCAGCGAGCAAATGCAAGTGGAGGAAGGGCAGGGGGAGAGGGAGTCTTAAGCAGGCTCCACGTCTAGTATGAAGCCCAAGTCAAGGCTCTATCTCAAGAACCATGAGATCATGACCTGAGCCAGAATCAAGAGTCTGACGCATAACCAACGGAACCACAAAGGTGCCCCATTTTTTTTGGTTATTTTTAATAATTCTATTGCACCCTGGATAAAACCAGGGAACAAAATATATTAACTTTTTATAGATGAGGAACTTGACTAAGAAAACTTAAGTAGTTTGCCCAAGGCTACACACCTATTAGATGACAGAACTAGAACTTGAATCCATGTAATTCTAACTCCAAATTCCAATTTTACTATGCTTGCTTTTACAGTATTAACAAAGAAAACATAAAAAGGCATGGCCTTTGAAATTTCAGTTTTAAGCCTACATATGATGGTATGAAAATGGGATCGTGAAACATCTCCGGTGGGTCTGGCCAAGTCCCTCATGGAGCATACATTCCAATAGGAGACAGAAACACATAAGAAAAAAATATATATATTTACATCTTTGTCACAAGTGCTATGAGGAATCAGATAAAATTATGTACAATAAAATGGTTACTTACTTAAATAGTAGTGACCTCTCTAAAGAGGTGACATTTTAGCAGACATCTGATGGGAAGGAGCCTGCCCTGTGAAGAGCAAGGTTAACAGGAAGGAACAGTGAGTCTCACAATCAGAGAAGGGCATGTGCAAAAGCCCTGCATCCAAAAATATCACCAAAAGGATTCTGACAAGGCTGCGTCAAGAGAAAGTGTAGCATGAGAGGACATTGCAGAAATAGGCAAGAACCAGGCTTGCAGAGCTGTACAGATCATTGCAAGTTGTTTATAGTAGAGCAAATGTACGCTAGAATGAAAAACATTTGAAAGTTTTTGCAGGAGAGCTCCACTGGATACATTAAAATATTCTATTAAAGTTCAATATGTGCATACTCGGTCACCTAGCATCCCACCATATATAAATGTGCGGCCCAAGACTACACACACACACACACACACACACACACACATGTTCACCAAAGGACACGTACCGAAATGTTTAAAGCATTCTTATATGTGATAGCCAAATATTGGAAACCACCCAAATGTCCATCAACACTAAAATATAAATAAATCATGGTATATTCATGCAATGGAATACGGTACAATGATGAAAATGAAAAAGCAAAACAAAAACCTTACAGCCATACAAAACAATATGGATGAATCACAAACAGTATATTGAGAAAATAAGCCAGACACACAAAAAAAGCATATACCATATGGTTCCAGGCATATAACAGTGAAAACAGGTAAAACTAGCTTATGTCATTAACGTCAGGACAGTATTTAATTTTGGGTGACATAGGAGATTTATAGGATCCTTTAATGTTCAGTTTCTTGATCTAGGTTTTGCACATCTGAGTGTATTAGGTGAACATACATCAATCTGTGTAATTATGGTATGTTACTTTCAATGCATATTTCTTTTTTTTTAATATACGAAATTTATTGTCAAATTGGTTTCCATACAACACTCAGTGCTCATCCCAAAAGATGCCCTCTTCAATGTCCATCACCTACCCTACCCTCCCTCCCACCCCCATCAACCCTCAGTTTGTTCTCAGTTTTTAAGAGTCTCTTATCAATGCATATTTCAATACAAATGGTGGAAGTTGTGAAAAATAAAAGCCTAAGACACTTTAAATGACTTGTAGGGAAATTTAAAACAAATACTGAAACTACTAGGAAAGGATAAAAAAGTGGGAATTATAAATGGCCTGTTTAGGGAACCCTCTTGCACTGTTGGTGGGAATGCAAATTGGTGCAGCTGCTCTGGAAAGCAGTGTGGAGGTTCCTCAGAAAACTAAAAATAGACCTACCCTATGACCCAGCAATAGCACTGCTAGGAATTTACCCAAGGGATAAAGGAGTACTGATGCATAGGGGCACTTGTACCCCAATGTTTATAGCAGCACTCTCAACAATAGCCAAATTATGGAAAGAGCCTAAATGTCCATCAACTGATGAATGGATAAAGAAATTGTGGTTTATATACACAATGGAATACTACGTGGCAATGAGAAAGAATGAAATATGGCCTTTTGTAGCAACATGGATGGAACTGGAGAGTGTGATGCTAAGTGAAATAAGCCATACAGAGAAAGATAGATACCATATGGTTTCACTCTTATGTGGATCCTGAGAAACTCAACAGAAACCCATGGAGAGGGGAAGGAAAAAAAAAAGGTTAGAGTGGGAGAGAGCCAAAGCATAAGAGACTGTTAAAAACTGAGAACTGAGGGTTGATGGGGTTGATGGGGGGGAGGGAGGGAGGAGAGGGTGGGTGATGGGTACTGAGGAGGGCACCTTTTGGGATGAGCACTGGGTGTTGTATGGAAACCAATTTGACAATAAATTTCATATATTGGCAAAAAAATAAAAAAAAATAAATGGCCTGTTTACAAAGTTATACACACACACACACACACACACACACACACACACACATATATGTAAATGATAAATAGATCCATACGTAAATGGATAAATAGAGGCAAAGATTGATAAATATGGAGATAAAAAGATACACATACACTAGTCTTGAGTTAGGTGTAGTTCTCACTGTGAATATGTGGATTTTAATTAAAACAATAATTTCTATATAATCTCCATTTAATGTACTCATTGTTATTATTCTCATCCTATTCCATGGGTTTACTTTTCTCTTATTTTTCCTCATACTTTATTAAAATAGTATGTTAGATTATTGATAGATTTTGTTTTTCCTTAACTTAGCATTTATAGCTATACATTCTACTCTAAGCAATGCTTTATCAGCACCCTGTAAATTTTGGTATGTAGTTTTCAGCTGCAATGTTTAAAACTATGTTACTACATAGAAAGCTAGTGCAATGAGTATGCATTAAATAAAACTTATTAACCATATTTAATGAAAGGGAATTCTTAATCATTAAGAAAAGTACCAAAAAAAAAAAAAAGCCAAAGTGATAGACAACAAGAAAGATAAAGAGATAAAGAAAAAAGATAAATTAGTATGACATTCAATGGAGGCAACCAGATATATGAAAAGAGATGAACAACAAAGGTGAATTTACAAACACACAATATCAACATCAATCACAAGTTGTGACATTTTATTTATTTTATTTATTTCTTTAAGTTTGTTTATTTTGAGAGAGACAGAGACAGCACAAGTCAAGGAGGAACAGAGAGAGAGGGAGAGAGAGAATCCCAAGGGGACTCTGAGCTGCCAGCACAGATCTGGACACAGGGCTTGAACTCATGAAACCACGAGATCATGACCTGAGCCTAAACCAAGAGTCAGGAACTCAATTAAGTGAGCCACCCAGTTGCTCCACAAGTTGTAACATTTTTTTTTAAAAAGTGCATGTAGTTTGTCTACCATATAGCCTGGTACCTTACTAGTTAAGTTCTAACATGTGGCTGAAAAACACTAATATCTATGTATTTCATCTAAAAGAAACAATCCAATAAGGTTTATCCTGACTTAAAAACTATAAAAATGTGTCCAATCTTCTGAGATTTCAGAGTAAATAAAATTAATTCTCAGGACATTAGTTCTGTGATTGAAATTCTTACATCTGTACAGGAAATGAAATTTTCCTACTAAAAGTTCAAGTGATAAATAATTTTTAATAACTGGTGGCTTAGTGTTTTTGATCCTTGCTGTTTCTAACAGGTTTTTCATTTTCCCTGAAGGAAGGGTCATATTTTGCTTTTCCTTCTCAAAATACAGTACTGTTTTCTCTCTCCAGTATGAGTGTCTGGAGAGGCTTATGAGTTATTTTAGAAACTGCTAATGAGTACATATTCACTTCCATAGTTTCTTTTTTTAATTAATAATGAAGACATAATTATAGTATACTTCAGGGTGTGTGATCTCAAGTGACAGGTCAAAAACAAGACTGTCATTTATTCAACAGAGTGAATAAAGCACATGATATGTCAAGAAATAAAGGGAGAGACTCTTCTCTGGCTCTTTTGGCCCCGCAGTACTCCTTTATGCAGTCCCTCTTGGTGGAAGAAAAGTGAGTTTTCTTTTCAGTAAATGTGGGGTTAGGAACTTTGAGCTTCTCCCTTCCTCCCTCCTTTCTGAATAAGACTGAATGCAGAGAACAAATATACTGATCTGGCCTCAGCTTGATGATACAGTTGATACCTTTATCCAACTAATCTGATCCATGATTTTGGTTAAAGAAAAAAACTGAAAATAAAATTAGCAACTGTATACTCGTAACCCAGACTTGCCTCTCTATAATTGCTCTTCGGATGCACACAGTGTGATAGTCTCCACTTTGGGGGACAATTGTCATGGTTCAGTGCTGCCTGTGGCACTGCATCCAGTGTGAGGATGAGATATAGCACATTTCCTTGCACCTAAGTCTCCCTGGACTCTGCTCTACCAGCGATATAGCTGCTATGATTATATGTCTGAATCATCATTTTTATAATCTAAAATTTGAAAGAGATCAATTTTATGAAACAAACGAATATGAAAATGGAAAAGGTTGGTATTTTTTCCATATCAGCATTTAAGATTTGAAGTTTCCTTTCTAAACAGTTTACAATTTTCAGAAGAAAAATTCTGATTTTAAATGATACCAACAGAAATGTGTTTGAAAATGACAACTCATATTTACTAGTAACACTTAAAAGTTTGGTGTATATCACTTACTTGCACTGTTTGTCCCTGTTCTTTAATGCAAGTAGCTGATTAAAAATTAATAACCTTATTTTTTGGCACTGTGCTAAAAAGACACTTTATGTATATATCATGTATTGTTATGTGTGAAGCAGCACTATTTGTACACTTGTTGGAATTTTAGATCATGTACATAAGCACTTCACACGCTTTTAGGCCCATAGACATCTACCTTTTGTGTTTTACTCTTATCAATACTTTCTCATTGCCTTTGAAGAAAGCAAATAAATTATATATATATATATATATATACATATATTTTATATATATATATATATTTTGTATATTATATATAATATATGTATATTATATGTATACATGTATATATATGTATATTATATATATTACATATATTTTGCATATATATAATATATATTATATATTTTATATATGTATATATCATAATATATAAATGAATACATATAAATATATATAATATATATAAATAGATTATATATATATAATATATATAATATATATAAATATATTAAATA
>NW_026057577.1:129286119-129289865 GCF_023721935.1 Panthera uncia | reverse complement strand
TATATATAAATGAATAAATGAATAAGCAAAAGAATGACACAGAACCTTTTGGCATTGAACTTCCATGTTAGTTTATGAAATCTTTAGGAAAAAAAAGCATAAAATGTACTCACTGCAGGGAAGGGAGCAACAAAAGAGAAATGACTATCACAAGATATGACTCCGTATACATATTAAAGCAAATGTAATAAAAATCTCTCATATTCTCTTATAGATTTAGCCGATTTTAGTTCCAATTGGTTTTTGACAATTTTAATATTTATTTTTCTTTTCTGTTCAAATGTATTTATAAGCATAAGAGACAAAGTGAATAAAGGAGAGTGGTGTATCAGAAAAAATTAGTTTTGTGCACTTAATTTTACATGCTGTGTCTTTCATTTATTGCCTATGTGACATAGCAATCCATGCCAAATCTCATGTATGCATATATATAACATATTCTGAATAAATATATATAAATTATGAAGATAATAAAACTCTAAAAGCTGCTGTGTCTTTCACAAAAGTGTGTGTGTATGTGTGTGTATATATATATATATAGTATTAATCAATTATAATGTGTCAAATTAATTTTTCTAGAGCTACAGATTTGTATTCATATAATTCATATAATTTGATATTCATATAATTACCATATATGTATTACTACTCTTAGAATTTATTATAATATTGTCATCTGAAACAATTTTTAAATTTTTAGCTTTTTATATTTTCATTTATATTATACTCTCTGATACTTTATATTATTATTATACAGATGAAATATAATTTTAAAGTCTATGGAGTAATGAAACTCCTAGAACTGATACATAAATTTGACAAAGTCGCAGGATATAAAATCAACGTATAGAAATTTGTGGCATTTCTATACACAATAATGAAATAGCAGAAAGACAAATCAAGGATTCAATCCCATTTACAATTGCACCAAAACCCATGAAATACCTAGGAATAAACTTAACCAAAGAGGTGAAAGATCTATACTCTGAAAACTATAGAAAGCTTATGGAAAAAAAATTGAAGACACAAAGAAATGGTGAAACATCCCATACTCATGGATTGGAAGAACAAATATTGTTAAAATGTAGATATTACGCAAAACAGTCTACACATTCAATGCAGTGTCTATCAGAAGCTTCAAAATTTCCTTTGTGAATTGCTATATTCATTCTATAATCTACCCAAACTGAGATAATAGTAGTGAACTCAAGCAAAACAAGATCTGCCTGGGTATTCATCATGCAATAATAGCAGACACATAAGGCCAGCTACAATCTTCACAGGAAAAATTTCTCCTAAGGATGCTGGGAGCCTCTCCACCACATTTTATCTTTGAGAAAATATTACTTTCTAACTCACTGCGAAATTTTGTTGCCTAAAATCATAACACAGTGATCTTTGAAATTATATTCATAAGAAACATCCTCCTTTTGTCTGGAGGACCAAATCACTTTGAAAAAAAACTGTTTTGATTTACAACTCAGGAAAAGAGCTTCAGATGAATTTTCTGGACTCAGGGGCCCATGGGTGGATCAGATGGTTAAGTGTCCAACTCTTGATTTCGGCTCAGATATGATCTTACTGCTCATGATCATTTTGAAAAAATAAACATTTTGAAAGAAAAAAAGAGTTTCTGGACTCAATCCCAAATCAATGTTCACACTGAAATTTCCAAGGATATGGGATTTTCAGATGACTCTGCAGTAGAGACCTGATGCGGTTCCCACTTTATACACAATCTTTTTTTTTTGAGCCATATAAAAGTATTGCTCAATTAAAATACACTTAAAAAACAATATTTCCCAAAATACTATAATCCATTTTTACTTTGTTGAGTTGTCCCATGGTTGTTTCCGGGTTTTTTTGTTTGTTTTTGTTCTTCTTTTTTTTTTTTTTTTTTTTGTTTTGTTTTGGGGGGTAACTGATTTGTCTAGGGCAATTTATTATCCAAAATTTCATGTTCAATGTGGATGACCCAAGGACTGTTCTAGTTACTGGAGATACAATAGTGAATAAAAAAGATATGTCACTTTCCTCATAGAAATTACCTAGTAGTAGGGAATGCAAGACAGAGTAAAAGAAAATAATACATAATTAATATAACTTGAATAAAAAAGCTTTATAGTAAGATAAATAAGGCAAGTGGAAATATTAGCTAAGGAGGGAGAAGAATGTGGATAAGGCAGTCAGGAAGATCTGTGAGGAAGTGTTATTTGACATGGATCATGGAATATGAATAAGAATTGGCAGATAGAGGTAAGAAAAGCCAAATTAGAGCTAAATCATGAAAATTTTATAGAGATAAGTTTTATTTCATTCTAGATCTGATGAGAAGCTTTCAGGCGTTTTGGAAATAAATTTTGGGGAAATAAAAGTGGAAGAAAAAGCCAATTTAAAATCTCTCTAGAAGTAAAGGCAAAAAAGTTAGAAATGGAGGTATTTTGAAAGGGGATTCAAAACTAGCACCAAGCACATACTTAATGTAATAAAGGCCATATATGACAAGTACACAGTTAACATCACACTCAATGGTGAAAAGCTGGAAGCTCTTCCTCTAAAATCAGTATCAACACAAGGATGTCTGAGAAGTGCCTTTTGCCATTTTTTAAAAATTTTTTTAATTTATTTTTTAATTTATATCCAAGTTAGTTAGCATATAGTGCAACGCTGATTTCAGGAGTAGATTCCTTAATGCCCCTTACTCATTTAGCCCATCCCCTCCCACAACCCCTCCAGTAACCCTTTGTTCTCCGTATTTAAGTCTCTTATGTTTTGTCCTCCTCCCTGTTTTTATATTATTGTTGTTTCCCCTCTCTTATATTCATCTGTTTTGTCTCTTAAAGTCCTCATATGAATGAAGTCATATGATATTTGTCTTTCTCTGACTAATTTCACTAAGCATAATACCCCCAGTTCCATCCATGTAGTTGCAAATGGCAAGATTCCATTCTTTTTGATTGCTGAGTAATACTCCACTCTGTGTGTGTGTGTGTGTGTGTGTGTGTGTGTGTGTGTATACACACACACATCTTCTTCTTTATCCATTCATCCATTGATGGACATTTGGGCTCTTTCCATATTTTGCTATAAACAAAATAAACAGTGCTGCTATAAACATTGGGGTGTGTGTGTCCCTTCGCAACAGCATTACCTGTATCCCTTGGATAAATACCTAGTAGTGCAATTACTGGGTCATAGGGTAGTCCTATTTTTAAGTTTTTGAGGAAACTCCATACTGTTTTCCAGAGCGGCTGCACCAGCTTGCATTCTCACCAGCAGGGCTAAAGACATCCTCTTTCTCTGCATCCTTGCCAACACGTGTTGTTGCCTGAGTTGTTACTGTTAGCCATTCTGACAGGTGTAAGGTGGTATCTCATTGTGGTTTTGATTTATATTTCCCTGATGATGAGTGATGTTGAGCATTTTTTCATGTGTTGGTTGGCCATCCGGATGTCTTCTTTGGAGAAGTGTCTATTCATGTCTTTTGCCTTTGCCCATTTCTTCACTGGATTGTTTTTTGGGTGTTGAGTTTGATAAGTTCTTTATAGATTTTGGGCACTAACCCTTTATCTGATATGTCATTTTCAAATATCTTCTCCCATTCCGTTGGTTGCCTTTTAGTTTTGCTGATTGTTTCCTTCATTGTGCAGAAGCTTTGTATTTTGATGAGGTCCCAACAGTTCATTTTTGCTTTTGTTTCCCTTTCCTTTTATTCAACATAGTACTAGAAATCCTAGCTTCAAAAG
>NW_026057577.1:129122542-129286109 GCF_023721935.1 Panthera uncia | reverse complement strand
AGATATAAAATTATATACAAATTATGTTGTGTTTCTATATAGTAATAAACTATCACAAAGAGAAATTAAGGAATTGATCCCATTTATAACTGTATCCAGAAGAATAAAATACCTAACAATAAATTTAACCTAAAAGCCAATAACCTGTACTCTGAAAACTATATGACATTGATGAAATACACTGAAGACAACACAAACAAATGGAAAGATATACCATATTCACAGATTAGAAGAATATTGTTAAAATACCCATACTACCCAAAGTGATCTACAGATTCACTGCAATCCCTATCAAAATACCAATGGCATTTTTCACAGAACTGGAAAAAATAATCCTAAATTTATACGGAACCACAAAAGACCCCAAATAGCAAAAGGCAATTTCTCTCTCTCTCTCTCTCTCTCTCTCTCTCTCTCTCTCTCTCTCTCTTTTTAACAGTACTTATGTGCAGTTTATTTTGTCTTTAGTTTTTTTCTAAAATTACTTAGGTCAGCACTTTTTCCCCTCTCCCCAGTCAGGAAGCTTTTTTTATATATTATAATACAGTTATTTTTTTCTTTTTTTTTAAGTTTTAATTTTAATTGCAATTAGTTAATGCAGTGTTATATTAGTTTCAGCTGTACAATATAACACTTCCATACCTCACCTGGTGTTCATCACAAGTGCACTCCTAAATTCCCATCACCTATTTAACTCACCCCCAACCACAACCCATCTGTTAACTATCAGTTTGTTCTCTATAGTTAAAAGTATGTTTCTTGGTTTGCCTCTCCCTCTCTCCTTTTCCTTACACTCATTTGTTTTGTTTCTTAAATTCCACATATGAGTGAAATCATATGGCATTTGTCTTTCTCTCTACTGACTTATTTCACTTAGCATACTGCTCTCTAGCTCCATACACATAATTGCAAATGGCAAGAGTACATTCTTTTTTATGGATGAGTAATCTTCCATTACACGCACACACACACACACACACACACCGCATCCTGTTAATGTATTGATCAGTCAATGGGCAGTTGGGCTATTTCCATAGTTTGGCTATTGTAGATAATACTTCTATAAACATTGAGGTGCATGTATCCCTTTGAAACAGTATTTTTGCATTTTGAAGGTAATAAATACCTAGGATTATATGGTAATTCTATTTTTAACTTTCTGAGGAAAGTCGATACTGTTTTCCACAGTGGCTGCACCAGGTTGCATTCCCACCAACAGTTCAAAAGGGTTCCTCTTTCTCCATATCCTCACCAATGACAAAGCAAACTTGAGAAAGAACAAAGTTGGAGGTTATCACAATCCCAGATTTCAAACTATACTACAAAGCTATAATAATCAAAACAATATGCTACTTGCAAAACAAAACAAAACGGACATGTAGATCAATGGAACAGAACGGAGAGCCCAGAAATATATTTATGTTTATATGCTCAATCTTCAACAAAAAAGCAAGAATATACAGTGGGGAAAAACAGTGTCTTCAAGCAAGAGGTGCTGCAAAGAATGAAACTGAACTAGTTTCTCACACCATACATAAAAATAAGCTCAAAATAAAGACCTAAATGTAGACTTGAAACCATAAAACACCTAAAAGAAAACATTGCTATTAAACTCTGGATATTGGTCTTAGCAATTTGGGGGCAGGAGATTGGGGAGGGGGATCTGTCTCCTCAGCTAAAGGTAACAAAAGCAAAAATTATAAAAAGTATTATCTCAAACTAAAAAAAATTTTCACACCAAAAGAAAAAGTCAGTAAAACAAAAATACAGTCTACCGAATGGGAGAAACTGCAAATAATACATTTGATAAGGGGTTAATATCAAAACTATATACAGACCGCATACAACTCACTACCAAAAACAAACAAAAAAACCCAAACCCAAACAAACCAAAACAAAAAATACAATCCAATTAAAAAATAGACAGAGGACATGGATAGAAAATTTTTTCAAAGACAACATACAGATGGCCAACAGACACATGAAAAGATGCTTAGCATCACTAATCATCAGGGAAATGCAAATTAAAATCACAGTGGAATATCCTCTTATACCTGTCAGAATTGCTATTATCAAAAAGACCAGAAAAGTGTTGGCCAAGATGCAGAGACCTTGTTAATGGGAATGTAAATAGGTATAGCCACTATGGAAAACAGTATGGTGATTCTTCAAAAAATTAAAAATAGAACTGCCATATGACCCAGTAATTCTACTTCTGTGTATTTACCCAAAGAATAAGAGAACACTAGTTCAAAAAGATGTGTACTCTCTTATGTTAATCGCAGCACTATTTATAATAACCAAGATATGGAAGCAACCTAAATGTTCATTGACAGCTAAATGGATAAAAGCTGTGATATACACAATAAAATATTACTCAGCCATAAAAAAGAACAAAATCTTGCTATATGTGACAGCATAGATGAACTTTGAGGGTACTATGCTAACTGAAAAAAGTAACAGGGAGATAGACAAATGCCATATAATTTCACTTATATGTGAAATCTTAAAAGCAAAACGAATGAACAAACAAGACATAAACTGACTCATAAATACAGACAATAAACTAGTGGTTGCCAGAGAGGAGAGTGGTGGGAGGGGGGATAAGTAAAATAGGTGAAGAGATTAAGAGGTACAAACTTTCTGGGGCACCTTGGTGGCTCAGTTAATTAAACATCCGACCTTCTGCTCAGGTCATGATTTTGTGGTTCCTGAGTTTGAGCCCCTTCTGCTACATGCTGACAGCTCAGAGCCTGGAGCCTGCCTCAGATTCTGTGTCTCCCTCTCTCCCCACTCCAGCCCCACTCGCCCTTTGTCTGTCAAAAAATGAATAAACATTAAAAAAATTAAAAAAAAATAAGTACAAACTTTGTTATAAAATAAATAAGTCACAGGGATGTAAAGTACAGCATACAAACTAGAGTCAATAATATTATAACTTGATGGTGACAGACGGTAATTAAACTTATAATGGGAATTATTCCATAATGTATATAAATGCCAAATCACTGTGTTGTGTAACTGAAACTAACATAAAATTTTATGTCAACTATAATAATAATAAAAAAATAAAAACTATGACCAAGATTTTAGCAACTGGGAGGATTTGAGATTACATAAAAATCTAAGAGAAAAAATATTTGAAAAAGGATGAGGTGAGGAGCACCTGGATGGCTCAGTTGGTTAAGCATCTGTCTCTTGATTTCAGCTCAGGTCAAGATCTCACGGTTCATGAGATCAAGCTGTATGTTGGGTTCTGCACTGGCAGTGTGGTGCCTACTTGGGATTCACTCTCGCTCTCTCTCTGCCCCTAACCTCACTCATGCACACATGACCACTGAGTGGTCTTCTCTGGCCACTGAGAAGGAAAATAAATTAGGTGAATCCAATAATGGTCCCAGTGCACTGTCTGAAGGCAGTTCTAAATCACAGCACAGAAAGAGACCAAAGTAGACAACATTCTCAGTGGGCTAAGGAAAGAGGCTGGACTTTACATGTATAAGGGCACTGGAAATTGAGTTGCAGAGAGCCAGAGAAGAAAGTTTTGCATATGAATGGTAGAAAACTTCCTAAACTTCTCTATAAGGAAAGAAGTATTTGAAAGTAGTAGGATATATAATTATCAGATTCATAAAAGATTTTGAATAGCTATGTTTCATAATAGACCAAGTGAATATATGTTATAATACATTCAATTACATTCTTTAGATGATGTGTTTCAAAGAGAAATTAACCCCAAAATAAAAATTGCTCTCAACCTGCCATAACAAAGCTTGAAAACAGCCACAAAAGTGTGGAAATGAGCTTCTAGGAACAGAAAATACAATTAGAGAAACAAAGCACTCCAAAAACATAAAAAGTTAAATGTTAGCATCTAGTCAAAATTTACTCAACATGCAAAGAAGCAGGTAAATGATATAAGCAAGAGAATTAAGAAAATGAAAATTTATAGAGATGAAAGTCATTATGAAATTAAGACAAAAAAAAAGGGACCTTAAAACAACCACCTTTTAAACATATTCAGAGATGCAAAGGAAATAATAAACATAATGAGGAAATCAATGGAAGGCATAAACATAAAAGAAATTCTAGAAGTACAAAATACAATATCTGAAATTTTAAAGAGTAAAAAAGTTGATGGGATAAAATAATGGGATAAAAGTAAATTTTATAATAACAAGAGAAAAGACGCAAAAATAGAAAAAAAATTGAAAATAAGATCTTCAGGATACTCTGAGACAAAAATAATGACTGAGTAGAAAAGTATTTGAAGAAATCATAGAAAATGTTTTTCCCAAATTTAGTAAAATGTATAAAGCCACAAATTCAGTAAATTAAACTAATCACAAACAGAAAAGAAACAAAATATCATAATTCAGTTATTGGTATTAATTCATGAAGCTTAAATTCATAAAGGCACCCAGAGAAAGACTGATATATAAAGATAACAAAGATGGGGATCACAGATTTCTCATATAAGTCATACTGGTAAGAAAAACAATATCAAATACCATTTTAAATCACTGCAAGAGGAAAAATCTGTTAACCCAGAATTATTTAGCAAAAATTTATCTCAAAATAAATTTGAAGAGTAGTTTTGAGTAATGAAAGCTAAGATAACCATTACATGTGTGCATTTAAAAGAAGGTAAAGCAAATTCTCAAAAGAAAAAATATTCCTTACAAAATGTTATATTTACATTAAAGAATAAAGAGCATCATAAATATACATATGAACAAATATATAAAATATTTTCTTAATTTTATTCTCTTTAATAGATAATTGTGTAAAAGCAAACAAGTAGAATATGTTTTCAAAATTATAGCATGTAATATTATCACTTATGATTGTTTTATGTCAACCCTAGAGAAAGCACTAAAAATATAAACAGGAAATTATCAGTAATGAGTGAATAGAATACTCAATGTAAAAGCAAACAGAAAAGGAAAAAAAGAATAGGTGATAGTGAACATGATGCTAGGTTTAAACCAAACCCTAACAATGTTTACAGTAAATATAAGTTGACTAAATACTCCAGTTAAAAGTTTTATCAAGCTAAATGAAAAAGTCAGATGTGGTATATGATATGTATGTAATCCCATTTTAAACAAAAGGGCCATAGGTTAAAATAATAGATTATAAAAAGATAATCATCCAGATGCAATCTGAGGAAACCTGAATAGGCTAAACTAATATCAGGCAAACATGAGTTCAGAAAAGTGAATATTACCAGGGATAAAGAAAGATGCGTCATAATGATAAAATACTCATTTCAGCCAGAAGACAAAAACTGACAGGATGGCAAAGAGAAGTAGATGCAGCCAAAATTATACAGACTTTTTAGTACTCTGCTCATAAAAATTAATAAAAGAAGTAGGAAAAAAGTAATTAAGGACAAAAGATGAATTGGTCAATATCAACTAACTTAAGTGGCATTTATAGAACACTCTAGCAAAAAATATCTGATTACACATTTCTAAGTCATGGAACATGTTTCAATAAATACAAAGATTTAATAAAATAGAATATTGCTTTTTCCACAGAGGAAATAAACTAGACAACAATAAAAGATAAAAAGGTACCCCCCTAAATATGTGGATATTAAATAGTACACCTCTAAATAACAAACTAATAAAAGATGGGATACTGGTATTTGTTTTTAATGAAATCAGAAATAAAAATAACACATCAAAATATGTGGGAAGATGTCAATACAGTATTTAGAAGACAATATATAGAGTTAAATATTTATATTTAAAAAGATATGTAAAAGTAGTGTTCCAAACTTCTACTTCAAGACACTAAAGAAATAATAATCTAGAGTCAAAGTCAATATAGGAAGGTAAAAAACCAAAAAAATCAATGAAAGGTAATAGAGAAAAAATATTTGACAACAAAATTCAATACGTAAGGAATTCATGGTAAAAACTTTTAGCAAGGTAAGAATTAAAGGAAATATCCTCAACTGTTAAACCTACAGCTAACATAATTTCTACTGGTGAAAGACTAAATCTCTCTCCATTAAGATCAGAAACAAGTAAAGAATGTCTTTACTTAACACTTCTATTTAATTTTGTACATCATCATTTAAATGACTGCAGTAAGACAAGAAAAATAAATTAAAAGCTTGTAGCTTTGAAAGAAAAAAATTTTCTTTATTTGAAAAGGACATTATCTTTTATATAGAATAACATTAAGAGTTTTCAAAAAGCTATCAGAACTAATAAATGTAGCAAAGAAGTTTACTAAATTAAATATATTTTATATATCCACAGCAAAGTATATGAGATTGAAATAAAGTACCATATGCAATGGCATAAATTTAAAATGTGGGGAAGTCCTCAGCATAAAAACTACATAACCTTGCTGAGGACATTAAAGAGGACCAAAATCAGGGATGTCTGTGTGGCTCAGTTGGATAAGTGTCCAGCTCTTGATTTCAGCTCAGGTCATGATCTCACAGTTTGCAGGATCAAGCCCAGCATTGGGGTCTGTATTGAGAGCACAGAGACTGCTTGGGATTCTCTGTCCCTCTCTCTTCTTCTCTCTCTTTCTCTCTGTCTCTCTCAAAATAAGTAAACAAACTTAAAAAAAAAGATGAACAAAATTAATGGAAAAGTGTTTTACACTCATAGATTAAAAGATTCAATATTGTTAAAGTATCAAATCATTCTATTAGTTATAATTCCAATCAAAAGTCCAGCAAACTCTTCTGTAAAATTTAATAAGCTGATTCTACAATTTGTATGGATATGGAAAGAACTTCTTATAGCCAAACAATTTTGAAAATGCAGATCAAACTTAGAGGACTTGTAACATCTAATTTCAAGAATGCTATAAAACTATGCTAATGAAGACAATATTATATTGGCATAAAGATATAATTATTTATCAAAATTTACAGAGTAGAGAGAGAAAGTGCAGAAATAGGTACATACATGCGTCTGATTTCCAACAAAGCACATAAATGTACTGGCATAACAAAAACACCCTTTTTCCACCAAATGGTTTTGAATTGTTGGATATTGAAGTAGAAGAAAATATACTTGAGTCAATCATTACCTCATATAATATACAAAAATTAACTCCAGAGGATCATAGAACCAATAATATCTAAAGCTATAAAAGTTCTAACATAAGAGAAATATTTTTGTATTCAATGGTTTGGCAAATGTTTCTTGGAATAGATAAAGCATTCACCATTAAAAAGACAAAATTAAAATGTTTACTCTTCAAAAGACACAGGAAAATGAAAAGTTAAGTAAGACTGGACAAAATACTTGCAAAACATACATTTGAATAAGGACTTTTTTAATGAATATCACTGTGAAACACTGTTCTTCTTTCATAAAAAAAATACTTCATTTCAATCCAAGAAACATCAGTATTTACATTGCCACTACATTTCTCATATATTCAAACGTATATACACATATATCTATATGTATTACACTCTAGAATCTTGTATTTCTGTGCCATTTCTTCACAAAATGGTTTAAATTCTAACCTTGTAAATGATGGTTAATATCTTTTGGTTACAAAATAAGCATAAATAATATCTATTCCAATTAAAATGTTCCTGAACTTTGAATGCCAATATCACTTCTTCGGTAAAAATCTCCCTTTATTTTGATGAACACATTCAGAAGCACATCACTTTTACTTGTATACATTAGAAAATAATTGTGTTTCTCTTGCATATTTTATATTTGAAAATGCTAACCAGTGAAATTTCATTTGGCATTTATCTATGTCTTCTAATATATTTTTTTATTCAAAAAAAAATTTTAACGTTTATTCAGTTTTGAAAGAGAGCACGAGAGAGGGAGGGGCAGAGAGCGAGGGAGACAGAATATGAAGCAGGCTCCAGGCTCTGAGCTGTCTGCACAGAGCCCGACATGAGGCTCGAACTCACAAACTGAGATCATGACCTGAGCCAAAGTTGGCCGCTTAACCAACAGAACCACCCAGGCACTCCAATAACGAATATATTAATTTGACTGTCAATTCATCTCTGTTCTCAAGGATAGGATATGCATAATAGTGAAATCTTTCCATTTAATGATCAAGAATGTCACACCATCATTTATCAATACCAGAATAACTAAAAAAATGATTTTCAATGATTGTCCAACATTTTCTTTAACAACAAATAAAGATTATGTTTTATAAATGACTAGGAATTTATACATTCCAATCCTCAAGGATGTTATCTCAAGGATGTTATATGTCAACAAGAGATAAGGCATACATATAAAACTGCAGTAAAGTCAAAATGTGATAAGCCCTATGAAAATTTTAAAGTGCTATGAGACACAAAAGAAATGAATTTCTGATTCAAGATAAAATTTTTCAGGAAGAAGGAGTATTTTCAAAGGGACAATGGGTAGAGAGATATCTACTAGAGGTGATAAGCATAGATAAAAACAGAGGGTAGGATGAGTAAAAAAAATACAGAGGTTGACTTAGCTGAAGAGCAAAATCTACCTGAGAAACAGTAAGAGTAAAAGCTGGAGAAAAGGTTCATTTAGATTTTGGAGAATCTTTAATTCAATGCTTAGTTGCCCATAATTATTCTACGTCCTAAGATAAATATTCTAGGTTTCTTAGTATTTCATGTTAGGGGAGTGTATTCAGAAACAAATTTTATGAACATAATCTACCAGTAATTGATAAAAGAAATTAAAAGTTAAAAACCCTAATTTCAAAGCAATTGCACTAGAACAGATGGAATGAGTAAAGACTACGCTAGAGTAATGTGTTTAATGTAGAAAGAAGGCAATAGTAACTAAAAATGATAATATTGACTATGAATATGAGGAACAAAGAGGATGAATGTTTGAAGGTTAAGATTTCCAACTTGAGTGATCAACAAGAGAAGATGTATTTACATAATTATAGAAATCAGTCTGATAATTTTATTTGGGATTTGGAAAGACTGTGGGTGAATTTTCAATGTAACTTAGTTTGTGAAAAGAGAGTAAGAGTTCTTTTAGTCAATTAAATGTAGGAGTAAAAGAGCTTTTAGCTAATTAAGTGTGAGATCTTTTAGCCAGTTAAGACCTGGGTCTGTCGAGAGAAAATGGACAAAGAAAAAAGAGACACAAGGCAGACTCTTAAATACAGAGAACAAACTGATAGTTGCCAGAGGGGAGGTAGGTGGTGGTAGGTGTGATATAGATAAAGGAGATCAAAAGTTCACCCGAGTACTGAATAATATACAGAATTGTTGAATCATCATATTGTAACCTGAAACTAATATAATACTGTTAATTATACAATAAAAATTTTAATTTTTAAGGCATGACCAGTAATTAGCACATAAAACCTTCCTTGCATTACTCATCAAAATGCAAGTAATTTTGATCACTTATCCAAAATTTTGCTATAATATTTACATATATAAAAGTGATAATAATTAATGTTAAAGAAGATGCTGTGTGAAAAAAACAAAACAAAACTAGGAGGCCAGATTGGTGCCCAGCTATGGGGACTTTAAAGAGTTTGAGATGGGTCTTACATATAGCTAATAAATCATCTGCTAATTCTGAAATCCTCATCCTTTCAGTTGCTGGGATCAATAACCTGCTGACACTCATAGCTGGGCCCCTTCTCAGGAACTGCCCTTAACCAAAAGGAACTGCCTTTCCCATGGCTATAACTTACCTCAGAAAGGAAACCCACAGATTTGTTGAAGCATCTCAGCCCTTTTTTTTTTATTTGTAAATGGCCATCCAAATTTCAGAGCTCCATGTAGGTTTGGCTGAGGCCTATGTGCATCCCCATTCTCAACTTCTCCCTGTGTGCAATCCTACCCTACACAATCCTACAAAATAAACTACCTTCACACGTTCACACAAATTTGCATTTCAGAGTCTATTTCCAAGGGAAACTGACAACAATTGGTAACAGAAGTCATTTTTGGAAACAGATCCTAAAATGGGATTTGGAACTGGATTTTCTTTGGGTTTTCTGACACTTAGGGCCCTATCACTGATGGTGGTTGGAGAATTTTGGTTTGTCTTAATTGACAAAGATTTACTGGTGCCCATTATATCCCTATTTAATTCCCAAGTCTGGTCTCTAGGAAACAAACAAACAAAAACAAATCAGAACAACCAAAAAAACCAACAACGAATGAATACTGGAAGAGAGTGGATCACAAATTGAACCAGCAATAGCTTCAATTGCAGATGCTGTCCCAAATGTGTTATCTCTGCTAGAACAGATTAACAGGGTCTCAATGACAAGTTATGTGGACATTAATATCATTAATTCATTAGTTTCCAATCACAGTTATACACTGCATTTATGTGGGGAAGGAAACATTAAACATTAAAGTTCTGCCTTAAATATCTTTGTTAACATGTGAGCTTCTGTCATATTGTCTGAGGGGATCCAGAATTTCTGAATGTTCTACAGAAAACCACACTGATATTAGTTGAGAGATGCCTTGAAAAGGCAAATTACCAAAAGTTACACACAAAAAATATAACTTCACGTACTCCTGAATCTGTTAAAATAATTGAACTTTTATTTAAAAACAAAATAAAACAAAACAAAACAAAACCTTATGCCAAGAAAATCTCAGACCAAGACTGTTCCGGGTAATTTTTTTTTAATTTTTAAAAAATCTTTATTATAGGGGCGCCTGGGTGGCTCAGTCGGTTAAGCGGCCAACTTCGACTCAGGTCATGATCTCGCGGTCAGTGAGTTCAAGCCCCACGTCGGGCTCTGGGCTGACAGCTCAGAGTCTGGAGCCTGTTTCAGATTCTGTGTCTCCCTCTCTCTGACCCTCCCCTGTTCATGCTCTGTCTCTCTCTGTCTCAAAAATAAACGTTAAAAAAAAAATTAAAAAAAAAATCTTTATTATATTTGAGAGAGAGAGACAGAGTGTGAGCAGGGGAGGAGCAGAGAAAGAGGGAGACACAGAATCCAAAGCAGACTCCAGGTCCCGAGACGTCAGCACAGAGCCCAACACGGGGCTTGAACTCACAAATCGTGAGATCATGACCTGAGCCGAAGCTGGGCACTCGTAACCAGCTGAGCCACCCAGGCACCCGTTTCAGGTAAATTTTTATCAAACATTTTTTTTTTTTGCTTTTTTTTTTAATTTATTTTTTAATATATGAAATTTACTGTCAAATTGGTTTCCATACAATACCCAGTGCTCATCCCAAAAGGTGCCCTCCTCAATACCCATCACCCACCCTGCCCTCCCTCCCACCCCCCATCAACCCTCAGTTTGTTCTCAGTTTTTAACAGTCTCTTATGCTTTGGCTCTCTCCCACTCTAACCTCTTTTTTTTTTTTTTCCTTCCCCTCCCCCATGGGTTTCTGTTACGTTTCTCAGGATCCACATAAGAGTGAAACCATATGGTATTATCAAACATTTTAGAATGAGTCATACCAATCCACACAAAATGTTTTAGACAATAGAGGAGGCATAAATACTTCTTAGCTCAATTTAAGAGGCTTGCATAACACCACATATCAATGCCAATTAAGGAGTTGTGTTTTTGTTTTTTGTTTTTGTTTGTTTGTTTTTATGGGAGAAAACTCATTTTTCCACCAAAGACACTTGTTTCAGATAATTCACCAACACAAATAATATTTATACTTTTACTTATTTTTTTTCTCATAATGCAAATAAACACCCTAACTTAAAAATCTGACCTGATTTATTCCAAGTGCTGATGCCTAGGCCATTGGAAACACAACTGCCATGGTTAAACTTGATTCAACTGATATTGAACTAAGCCCAAATTTTAAGCTTTATTACATGGATAAAGAAACTAAAAAGTACATGCCTACTTAGGAAAATTTGATGCACATAAATTCTTTAAAGTGTGTACATTTGACTGTATACATCATTTATTCATTTAGAGACAATTGTATGATACAGAAAAATATAATCAGTAATGTTTTAAAAAATAAAAATAATGTTATGATCTTTATAGTCTTATTCAAAAGAAATAAAATGTCTGGTAATTATTCTGATGGCTTCTTCCAATTTGGTAGGGTTAGAATTCTCCATGATTAACTTGTTCAATGATATATATTTTTTAATTTTTTTTGTTTATTTTTGAGAGAGAGAGACAGAGTGCGAGCACGGGAGGGAAAGGGAGAGAGGGAGACACAGAGTCTGAAGCAGGCTCCAGGCTCTGGGCTGTCAGCACAGAGCCTGACATGGGGCTCGAACCCATAAGGGTGATACCGTGACCTGTACAGAAGTCCAAGTCTTAACTGACTGAGCCACCCAGGCGACCCCATTCAAGATATTTTAAAGGTACTCATACCAGTAAAATTTTGGAAGCTTAATATCCTCTAGAATTCATACGGAATATTACAATGTGAGGGAGTAATTACCAGATCTTCATGTCAATCTATTGTACATTCTCTTAGAAGGAAGTAAAGCCATCTAAGTAATTGAAATAAGGTCAAATAGTGACCTGGTAAACAGAGAATCAGAATAAATACAGTTTAAATACAAACTTTTCAAGCCTAATCCTCCATTCTTTGGTATAGTATTGTGTTGTACCTTGTTCTGTTTGAGGTACCCTGTCCTCTTACTCATTTTCTACTTTTTCAAAAAGGATACTTTTTGTATATTTGTGTTAAATAAAGATCACCTCTGATCTGACTATGGCAAATTCTTCTGCTCAATCCTTTAGAAATATATTTTCCTACTAGCCTCAATCTGCTGGGATGGCAGGGGAAGACAGAGAGAAAGGTCAGTATATTCCTTAATTGTGCAAACTAGCTGAAAGCCTTTGTTCAATTACTCTTTCTTATGTTTCACCAATTTTCTTTCTTTTACTTTCTATTTTATTTGCTCTCTCAACAATCTCATATCAAGTACTTCTAGCTTCTTTAATAACTTCAGCAATTCCTCCTAATATATATATATATATATATATATATATATATATATATATTTCCTCCTCCAGCTCACATGGCCTATTTTTCAATCTGATCTAGCAGTTTTAAAAATTGATGGACTCCTGTGACAGCTAAACCTTAGTGTAATTATTCATTAACACTGTGGCACTATACAGGACCTTGTCACCTGGCACTGTTTCATAAATTATACCCTAAATATTTTTATCTGAGTATTGAGATAGTAGGCCTTGAGATAGTGAGCCTTGAGACACTGAAGACAGTGTCTCAATTAATGAATCTAGTTTTTGCATTTGTGGGGAAGTCTAAATCTCAGTCCCTTCCTATAGTCTCAGACATCACCCAGACACCAATTTCACTTGTTCCTCTAAGTAGATGTGGTTGCATGAGTCTTCCTTCCTTCCTTCTTCCCTCCTGCCTTCCCTCCCTTCCTTTCCAGTTTTGCTGAGATATAGTTGGCATACAACACTATATAAGTTTAAGGTGTATGGCATAAGGACTTGACATGCACATACTGCAAAGTGATTAAAGTAAATTTAAATAAATAGGTTAACACCCTTCCTCTCATATAGTTACAATTTTTCCTTGTGATAAGAATTTTTAGGATCTGCTCTCGTAGTAGCTTTCAAATATACCATAAAGCAGTGTTAAGTATAGTCATCATGTTGTACATTATATTCCCAGTACTTATTTGTTTTATAACTGAAAGTCTGTACCTTTTGACCACCTTCACTCAATTCTACCACACTCCACCCTCACATTTCGGAAGCTACAAATATGTGGTCTTTTTCTATGATTTTGGTTGGTTTTACATTCCACATAAGTGAAATTATACAATAATTGTTCTTTTTTGGCTTTTCACTTAGCATAATGACCTCAAGGTCTGTCCATGTTTTCACAAATGGCAGGATTTCCTTCATTTTTTAATGGCTATATGTGTGTGTGTGTGTGTGTGTGTGTGTGTGTGTGTGTGTAAATATATGGACATTTTCTTCATCCTTTCAACTGTCTCTATACACTTAAGATTTTAAGATTTTTATGTCCTGGCTATTTTAAGTAACACTGCAATAAACATGGGCAGGCAGATATCTCTTTGACATACTATTTCACTTCCTTCGGATATATACCCAGAAGTGAGATTGCTAGATCATATAGTAGTTCTATTTAAAGTTTTAGAGGAATATCCATACTCTTTTCAACAGTGGCTGTACCAATTTACATTTCCACTGACAGTGCGTAAATATTCCCTTTTCTCCACATCTTCACCAGCATTTGTTACCAGTCGTCTTTTTGGTGGTAGCTATTCTAACAGATAGGAGGTATTATCTCATTGTAGTTTTGATTTGCATTTCCCTAATGACTAATAATGTGCAACTTTTGATATATCCGTTGGCCATTTGATTACCAACTTTGGAAAAATGTCTATTTGCCCTTTGCCCATTGTATTTGACAAAACAGTTGGAATACTCCATGGGGAAGATAGACTCTTCAATAAATGGTACTGGGAAAATTGGATACTAACACGTAAAAGAATGAAATTAGACGCCTATCTTATACCAACCACAAGAATTACTCAAAATTGATTAAAGGTTTAAATATAAGACCTGAAACCATGAAACTCCTATAAGAAAACATAGGAGAAAAGATCCTTGACTTGGGTTTTGGAATTTTTTTTTTTGATATGGCACCTAAAGCACAAGCAACAAAATAAAAACAATTGTGACTATAACAAAGTCAAAAGCTTCTTCAGAGTAAAAGAAAAATGATCAACAAAATGAAAAAAGAAACTTAAAGAATGGGAGGAAATATTTGCAAAGCATACATTTTACTAGAAGTTTATATCCAAAATATATTTAAAAACCACATACAGCTCAATAGCAAAACGACAAAGAAACAAAAACCGAAACCAAAAAAAAAAAAAAAAAATCATCCGATTTAAAACGAGTGTGCCTTTCAATGCTAAGAACACAGCAGAATCACAAGCCCACTTGAGGATCCACCATAATCAGTAAGCATAAAAGGACTGAAGCTGGGGTAATTTTATTTTCTGAGTTTTTCATGTTAATACTTTGAACATGCAACATCTTTCTGAAAACATCACTGTTTTCTCCAAATTAACACGAAATGGATTTGTCCTCAAAATAAGGACGAAACAGAAACATTTGGAGGGCTTATAAAAACACAGACTGCCAGGCACCCCCTCCACCTCTAGAGTTAATTAGGAAGGCACCCCTCTATAAACCAGGAAAAGGGCCCTCACCAAAAATCTAAGCATGCCAGAACCTTGATCTTCCAATTCTAGCTTCCAGAACTGTGAAAAATAAATACTTGTTGTCTAACCATCCAATCTATGGAAATTTGTTATAGAGTCCACGCCCACTAACAGAGTTTAAGACTTTGCATTTCAAATAAGTCTTTAGGTGATGAGACTGAACAGGGGCCACATGTGAGAACCTCTGATCTAACGCCTCTCTGCCTCATAGCAAATAGCATCCCACATCCTTTCCAAGGGGGAGCCCTTGACTTGTGTTAATTGGGGTCCTTGATCTCCAGATTATTCCCTGTTCCTTTTTATGTATCATTGTCTTTTTTCTCCAATTCCTTGCTATTTATTACCAAATATAATACAAATTTTATTGCAATGTTTTTTTCCATATGAATACTCTTTTCAAGATGCCATATTCATTTATTGTTACAATGAATCTATATTCAACATTTCATTTCCTCACTGTTCACTGACATTTATCTCGACAATACAGATAATAGTTCTTGCATGGAAGCTTTCTCCTCATCAAGTAACATTTTTTTTCTCACTCAGTCTCTGATCTCTCTTTTCAAAATAACTGAAATGTCTGTTTCCTGACAATTAGCTGAATTTTAATGATTTTCCGAGCTTTATCCTCCTCTATCTTGAAGCTTCTCACATCATCTCAGTATTGCTCTAACTGCAATGCATGTACCCTGTGGAGCTCTAACTCTGGAGATATTTTGTTAGGGAGATAAAAGTGAGGAAGGAAGCGGCGGTTCTCTAGCAATTTGAACTGGAGGTACGCTGCGTATTGCATTAACTTCTAAGTGATATACAATTACGAGTTTGCATATTAAATGCTCTAGGAACTCCTGTAAGAGATTCAGCTGTGCTTAATTCAGTATTTCCCGAGTTTATTTAGATTTAGAATGTCTGTTTAAGTGATATATGTTGATATCCTTAACGAATACTATCTTGGTACAATGTGAAAATACTTTCTATGTAATTGTTTTTAGCAAAAAGATAACTTTTATTTTTAATTTTAGTTTTATGCAGAGATCCCAGTATCTCTATTTCTTGCCACATCCACTTTGGGCATAGTTGTTCTTTGTATATCTAATGCTAGTAAAACCATCATCTTTATAGATGCTCAATGAATTTATGCTGATGAAAATCACTTACAGTGACATATGCATATTTAAGTCATTTTGCATACACTATCATGATTTCATTTAGCAATGCTTATTACAGGGAACTAAGTTATATTGCACAGGGATTATAATAACATAGCTGGAGTATCAATTTGAATCTGTGCACTAATCCTTACTTGTGTGATTTAAAGCAAACTATAAAACTTGCAAGTCTCCTGAAAGACATCAAATGACCAATTGTATGCTAATCCTTAGTGTAGTGCATGGTAGGTAATAAACTCTCAACACAACGCAGTTTTACAATCAATTGAGTAATAGGTTTCCAAAACACAAGTATTTTTTTAAAAAGAAAATTATTTTAACAACTATGAAGTCCAGCCATTAATCTACAATCTACTTCTGATGTGAAAATAGCCATTAGAAAATAGCAAAAATGTCACCATTACCTTCTATTTCAAGGCGCTATAAGAACTGTCTTTTGAAACTTCCCTGTTATTTGATGAAAACTCATTATATGGCACAGCTTTTTTCTCTGAGAATTTGCAAAATCTTGAAGCACAAATGTTTGGGTAGTTTTGCTTCTTCTAAATATTTATTCTATATTTATTCTGAATTTCACATACTAAAATATATCCTTTTTGAAATATTATTAGAAAGTAGTGAAGAAGATTCCATATATTTCTTTAGGATAAAACACAATGCCTGGATCTATTGTACTTTCAATCTTTCCAGAGGAAGGAGCTAACATATACATATGTATGTGTCTATACACACACATATCTTAGAGTATAAATAATAAATATGTAATAATAATATATATGTAATATTGTATATCATAAGACTAGCACAGGCATCCCTGTTTTATTGTACTTTGCTTTATTGGGCTTCACAGGTACCATTCTATATAAATATAAGAACACCATTGGTGCCACTTTTCCAATAGCATTTGCTCATTTTGTATCTCTGTGTCACATTTTGGTAACTCTCATAAGATTTCAAACATTTTCATTATTATTATATTTGTTACGGTGATCTGTGATTTTTTATTATGACCTGCTGAAAGCACAGATGACGGTTAGCATTTTTTAGCAATAAAATATATTTTTAGTTATGTACACTGTTTTTAAAGACCTATCATTTTTGTGTAATTAGTATACTGCAGTGTAGTGTAAACATAACTTTTATATGTACTTGGAAACCAAAAAAGTCTTTGACCCGCTTTATTGAGATACTCACCTTATTGCCATATTAGCTTTCTTATAGTGGTTTGGATTTAACCCATGATATCTCTGAGGTATGCCTATACAAGAAATTACCATAGATCTTTTCTAAAAGTTTATTTTTATTTATTTTGAGAGAGAGAGATGGAGAGCAAGTGGGGGAGGGGCAGAGTGAGAGGGAGACAGAATCCCAAGCAGGCTTCACACTGTCAGTGCAGAGCCAGATGTAGGAGACCATGAACTATGAGATCATGACCTGAGCTGAGATCAAGAATCGGACGCTTAACCAAATGAATCACCCAAGGGTCTCTAAAATTACTACATATCTTTTATCCAAACTCACCATTCCTCTAAGGTTAGATACAGTATATCCTGAAGACAAAAATATGCTATTACCTAGCCATAGAACAATTATTAAAATCAAGAGATTGAATACAAACACTATTATCTAAACTAATACTTTTATCAATTATATTAATACTGTAATTTACCAAAAATTTTCCTTGCTAGGATCCAATCCAACATCAAGCACCGTATATCATTGTCAGGTCTATTTAGTCTAGTTTAATCTGAAAGAATTACTTAGTATCCTTTATTTTATTTTATCTTTTTTTTTTTTTAATTTTTTTTTTCAACGTTTTTTATTTATTTTTGGGACAGAGAGAGAGACAGAGCATGAACGGGGGAGGGGCAGAGAGAGAGGGAGACACAGAATCAGAAACAGGCTCCAAGCCATCAGCCCAGAGCCTGACGCGGGGCTCGAACTCACGGACCGCGAGATCGTGACCTGGCTGAAGTCGGACGCCTAACCGACTGCGCCACCCAGGCGCCCCTTATTTTATCTTTTTACCTTGACTGTCCTATGAACTAAAGTAAGATTTTTTTTACAGAATATCCCTTAATTAGGACTTATACAGTATTTTTTAGGACTCAAATTGTGCATTTTGGTAATATTGCTACAAACATGATGTGTCCATCTCGGGGCATCATATTAGAAGCCTCATGATACTGGTTTATCCTAAAATTAGTAATGTTAATTTTGGTCACTTGGATTAGGTGATGTCCACTACATCTCTCCTATGTAAAGTTTTTCTTTTTCACATTGTCATTAATAATTTGTAGACATGCTTTAAACAAATATTTTAATTCTTTATACTGCCATAGTGTTAGCAAGCATTAGTAATTATGTAAGTTTATCATTGCATTTATATTGATTAATGGAAATTTTACCATTAACTTATTTATAATACTAATAGTTACGGATTTTTATTTATTCAATGAATTATAATCAATTGCTGTCATTATTTATTTTGAGGTCCAAACTACCCCAAATGTTCTCAAAGAAAATCTCATCATGCTGTTCCTTACTTCCTTTTCCTCTGTCCCCATTATTCTTGGGCTATTTTCTTCATTTCTAGAATGAGGAGATATTCCAAGTCATCTTAGGCTTTCTTAGCATAAGCTTAGGAAAGAGACTTTCCTCTAAGGATCCCTAGACTATTCCCATGGAAAATTGTATCTAGAATTAAGACATAGGAAAAGGCAAGCATACCTACCCTCACCACTCCTAGTCAATGTTGTGCCGGAAGTCCTAACTAATGCAGTAAGAAAAAAGAAGGCCATAAAAAGTATACAAAGTGGGAAGGAAGAAATAAAACTATATTTGTTTGCATATTATATGACTGTCTAGGGCGAAAGTCCCAAAGAGTGAACAAAACAACTCCTGGTAACTAGTAAGGAATTATGGAACAATTACAGGATATAAATTTAATACATGAATCATTTGCTTTCTTATACATCAGTAACAAATAATCAAAAAATGAAATTTAAAATACAGTACTATTTCAATTAATACCAAAATCATTTAATTACAGGTATAACAAGATTTATATATAAAGAAAACTATAAATATCTGATGAATAAAATCAAAGAAGATCTAAGTATATGAAGAGATACTACACGTACACAGTCAGGAAGACTCAATATTGTAAACATATCCGTTCTTCCCAAATTGACATATAAATTCAACACAATCTCAATTTTATCTTATTTTGTGGATATCAACAAATGGACTCAAAAATATAAATAGAAAGGCAAAATACCCAAAATAGGACACACAACGTAATAGGAGGACAAAGTCATAGGAATGACAGTACCTGGTTTCAAGACTTATTACAAAGCTACAGTAATCAAGATAGTGTGGTGTAGGCAAAATATCAAATAGATCAATGAAACATATTAGAGAGCCCAGGAATAGACCAATACAAATACAGTCAACTGATCTTTCAAAAGGAGTGAAAGTAATCAATGGAGAAAGGAGACTATTTTGGGGAAAAAAATGGTGTTGTAAAAACTAGACATCCACATGCAAAAAGAAAAACAAACAAAAAAGGCCTTATACTTCTTACAAAATTAACTCAAAATTGATCAGAGACCTATATGTAAAACACAAAACTGTAGAAATCCTAAAAGATAGAATAGGAGAAAAATCTGTTTCTTAGAGTCTAGCAATGACATTTAGTTAAAAATGCCTAAGGCGCCATCTTAAAAGAAAAACAATTAATGTTCATTAATAATAAAAACTTCTTCTCTGTGAAAGACAGTATTAAGAGAATGAATAGACAAACAATGTAGGGAGATTGCAAAAGATATGTATCTGTCTGATACATGACTATTACACAGAATATACTGAGCTCTTAAAACACAACAATAAGAAAACATTCCACACAATTAAGAATGTTACTAAAAAGCAATCTCACCCGAGAAAATATACAAATCATAAATAAGCATATGAAAGGGTTGTGAGCATCATGTGTCCTTAGAAAACTACAAATTAAAACAACGAGATACCACTATACACCAACTAGGATGGCTAAAATCTAAAACACAACACTAAATGATGGTGTGAATTTGAAGCAACAGGAATTCTCACGTATTGCTTGTGGAAATACAAATGGTAACACCACTTTGGAATGCAGTTTGACAGTTAATCCAACACTAAATACAGTCTTAATACTATCCAGAAATCACACTCCTAGGCAATTACCCAAATGAGCTCCAAACTTATGTTCACACACACACACACACACACACACACACACACAAACTGTACATAATGTTTATAGCAACTTTATTAGTTGTGGCCAAACTTGGAAGAAACCAAGATGTTCTTCAGTGGATGGATAACCAAACTATGGGAAATCCATACAATGGTATACTATTCAGCAATAAGAAGAAATGAACTCTGAAGCCATGAAAAAAAAATATGGTAGGATGTTAAATGATATTGCTAAGTTAAAGAAACCCAGATAAAAAATGTTACATACTGCATGATTTTAATATGTGTCTGTCCATAAAAGCAAAACTAGGGACACAGTAAAAAGATCAGTGAATCCCAGGAGGTCAGAGTGTGGGTGGGAGGAGGGAGAGAGGAATAACTAGAGCAAAGCAGAGAGAGAGAGTAGGACTCTCTAAGAGAGGATCCATGCCCATATACATTTGTCAACGTTCAAAAAATGTACAACACAAAGAAACAATGCAATTGTGAAATTTCATTGATAATAAAGTATCAATATTGGCCCATCAATGCAACAGAGCTGTCACTCTAATGAGAGATAATAATAACGAAAACTGAGGGAGGAAACAGGAGTAGGTTTATGGAAACCCTTTGTACTGGTTTCAATGTAACTGTAAATCCAAAATTGCCCAGGAAAAATATAGTAATTTCTTTAAAGCAAGATATAGATGCTAGGTATACTCATTGATAAAGGTATGTCATTGCTTCTAGGTGTTCTTAAATATATGTATATTTGTGTGTGTGTGTATATGTGCATTTGTGTGTATGTGTTTTTTTTTTTTTTCTTAAGAGAGAGAGAGAGGGACCAGGGGAGGAGGCAGAGGGAGAGAGACCATGCTCAGCACAGAGCCTGACACAGGGCTTGGTCCACAATCCTGGGATCACACCCTAAGCTGAAATCAAGAGTTGGACCTTCAACCTACTGAGCCACCCAGGTGCCCCAGGTGTTGTTAGAAAGCAGAACTAGAAAAAAAAATACAAACATACATGCACATATAAAACATACTTACACATACATACACATAACATTTATGTATGAATTATATATTCATATATACATACATATATAAAAATATTTAAAACTACATGTATAGATTTATATAAAGCTATTTTCTATACAAAGATTGCTATGTAAATCTATACTTACAATCATTAATTTATACTCATACCTAAAATTCCAATTCAGATCTACACTAGGGGGGCATTCTTGTCTATTCTCTTTCTACATTTGTGATCTCCTGCTTTCTACATTGTAATCTGTGATAAAAGAAACTCAATAAAATTACTAATTTTTTAAATCTAGAATTCACAGAAAATAGTTGAGAAATCCTAACTCATACCACTATGGAAAACAAATCTATTAAGTTTATTTCTATATTTAAATTTGATCATTCAGAAAAAAAATGATGATTCATCCATGTACTTTTATCAATGTACAGAACATTTCTCTTATGCCACAAAGTTTTCTTGTTCCTCTTATCTCAATTTCTCATCTGGAGGCAACCAAATTTCTGGGGGTATTTCTCCCTATGAAACATTAATTTTTATCTCAAACAGATACCCCCCCACGCACACACGTCGTCATTTATGTGGATTTTCTGTGTCCTTTTTCTGATCCTCTGCATAGCAGCTTGAGATTCATCCATGGTCTTAGGCATAAGAATAATTCACTTTCTTTTTTACTGCCATGTAAAATTTCTTTTTCCTCCTTTCCTTCCTTTTATGGAATAATCAAGCATTTTTCAATTATTTTCTCTGTTGACATTGTAGCTACAACTTCTTTTTTGCTTTTAGGTTTATTTTTTTAATATCTGATCAATTTTTTACAGTTTACTCAGTGTTAATAATTCATTACTTACATAAAGTATAAGAATCTGCATATATATACATATATGATATATATAATAATTATTTTATGTAAGGTTAGACTGTGTGTCTTATAAGCTGTCCTGAATCTTTTATGAGAAAGTGAATGTTAATAAAGTAAAACAAGAGATGTTTTGTTGCTGATGAAATTACTAGCTTTAAAATATTATTATTTAGGATGCCTCAGTCGGTTAAGCTTCCAACTTCCACTCAGGTCACGATCTCATAGTTCATGACTTCGAGTTCTGCGTCGGGCTCTTTGCTGACAGCGCGGAGCTTAGAACCCACTTCTAAGTTCTGTGTCTCCCTCTCTCTCTGCCCCTCTCCCGCCCCTGATCACACACACTCTCTCTCTCTCTCTCAAAAATAAAAAAATTTAAAAATTTAAAAATATTGTCATTTTTTAATGGATATGAACATGTTAATGTAAAAGTAGCTTAGAATCTAAGAAATTTCAGCAAAAATTCTTATTGAAACCAAAAGTCTTTGATACTATAGGCAAATTTTAAACTTCATCAATCACAATCACCTATTTTTGCTTACTTTATGAAAAGTACTTTATTTTTTTGAATGGTGCTATAGGAAGTCAGTTTTATGTGGTTTTTTTCAAAGCAAAAGAACTTTGAAATTTTTTAAAGCGAAGGAATGAACAAAGATTCTAAATGAGGAGTAAGTCCTTTGTTCTGCTTCTATATAGATAAGTTTAAAGTATTATCCATTCCAGGAGTTATTTTAAAATATGTTCCAAAGATACATTTAAGCAAACTTAAAGAAATCTGTGTCTATATTTATCTTTTCCTTTTTTTTTTTTAATCCTCATTTAAGTTTTATAAAACTATCATCCCTGGAAAGTGAGGTGATAATCTGACACCATACATTCGTCTATTTTGTCCATTTAAATTCTCCTGCATTCTATAGTAAAACTAGCCGTTTCCAAAAATGAGACAATCAATTCACACACAATGAAATTTAAAATTTTATTTTCTTGTCAAAAGTCCAAATTCTATAAAAGGCCTTAGTCCTAACATGGATTTTGGAGCAGTCTTTGTTATACAATGACTTCCAAGTAGAGAAATAGGGTCCAAGTTATTCTTGTTTCATTTCCTCCAAATTTCTTTGGGCTGCCAGGGAATGAGGTCTATAAAAATTGCAATGTGTGTGATCATCAACATCTAAAGTAATTATTATCTCTCATTTTCAGTTAAAATGAAATAATATTTCATGACTACCTGGAAAAACCCTATTGAAATCAAATGTAATTTTAGGCTGATTTTTATTATCATCTTTACTCAGTATACTAACAATGATGTGTTAGTTTTTAAAGAGAAACCTTTATTCCCTATTAAAAATGTTTTTTTCTGTGAAAGCAGACACATTAGTAACACTGAGCCTCTTAGTAATTTTTTCCTTACTCTACTATTGAGGAGGCAAATTTTCTTGTTCGATTGCTAAATTTAGAAAGAACTGGGTGTGTGTAGGGGGTGGAATTATTACCCTCAGTTTTCCATTCTTACCTGTATTTGGAATTACGTATTTACTCTTTATCATGTGGGCTTTTAATCCCTCATATGATTTCTTTTCTATACTTTGCAGTCCCACTGATTTGTATATATTCACATGACTTGCTTTGGGAAAGAAAATGTGATCAGAATTGTAAACAGGCTACTTTTGAGCCAAGCCTTTAAGGGGTTTGTTTTCATTCTGTGCTTCAGTGATCTGTTGAGAGAAAAGCATGTTCAGCTACGTGCAGGTGCAAAGAGAATGTGGAAACCCAGGGGCAGACTTGAAACTCACTGCAACCTTGGGGCTCCTGGGTGGCTTAGTCAGCTGAATGTCCGACTTCGGCTCAGGTCGTGATCTCACTGTTCATGAGTTCAAGCCCTGTGTCAGGCTCTGTGCTGACAGCTCAGCCTGGAGTCTGCCTTGGATTCTACATCTCCCTCTTTCTCTGCGTGCCTGTCTGTCTCTCTCTCTCTCTCAAAAATAAGTAAACATTAAAAAAAATAAATAAAAAGAAACTCACTGCAGCCTTAAGTCAAGCCCAGTAGGTTGGTAGCCTGAAGATCTACTTACACACAAAGAGAAAAAAAGTAAATAAGCAGGTATTGTTTTAAACTACTGACTTTAGAGGTGGTTTGTTATAAAGCATTCTTGTTGCACTGGAGAAGCAATAAAACAAAATTTGTCTGTGATCTGTGCTATTTCTACTTGGGAGTAGCTTGCTCAAAGAGAACACCTGTCGGCTCTTCTCTACAGAGTCAGACCTATGCTGTCTGAAACTATCTGTCATCGGGAGGATAAAGGTGCTGAATGCTGAACTCTATTTAATAGGTTCAGTTGGCTCTCAGGCTATCAAGTCCTCGTGCTTATTTTCTAATAAGGATGGCATATGTATTGTATATTTACTCTTTATTCTTATATTTTCAGAATAAAATAAGGAGGGTGAAATATACTGGAGATCTATTGAAAGCATTGGGAAAATGTTCGTAACTGTGAAACCTCTCTTCCCAACAGACATATCAAATGATCTCAGACACATTTTTTTTCTGTTTACAATAAAATATCTGCAGTTAAAGCTGGGCTTCAAAACACATCCAAAGGATTGAAATGCAGCAAAGGGAAAAATTATTACAATATGTTCTTCAACATGTAGTGAGTTTCCTAGGAATCCATTTACAGACTAACTCATCATTTATATAGCCATGTAAATCCATTAACATAGATTTCTTTTTAAACAGGTGATTCATGTATTTAAAAATCAAGGACAGTATTTCTTTAAAAAAGTGTTACTTTTGTGGCAGCAGTGTAGAATTAGACTTTTAATATTTGCTAACAATTCAGTAACCCAGATCTACTCAACTGTCAAATATGTGACTCACATCTGAATATCACCTGAAATGTCAGCTGTTTATCTACAGTGTGAAGAAATCAAAGGTGCAATGCTAGTTAAAGAAAGCTCTTTTTCATTGTAGAAATCTACAATCACCAAAGTAATTGCTAAGAAAAGTCCTTTGCTAAAAATGCATCCAATACTTGCAAAATATACATCCTTTCTCAGAACACATGGACTATTTACCAAAAGACATAGTTTATATAAAGAACTATAAAATAAGTCTTACCAAATACCCGAAAATATAAACCATATATGGTATACTCATTTGACATAATTGAATTAAACCAGAAACCAAAGATATAACTAGGAAATTTAAATTGAATTTAAATGTGTGAAACTGAGTAACATAAAATGTATAAAAAATTGCAATGGCAATTATACTTTAGAATGAGAAGTAATGAAAACAAAATATCAAGTTTGGGGAAACTGCAGTTAAAAAAGTGTTTAAAGAATACTTTAAATAGTAAAAAGAAAAACTAAAACAATAATCCAAACTTTTTTATTGTATTGTAGCAAAGAAAACAATAAGAGACACATGATTAGGTCTAAGTAAAAATGAAATATTAAACATTTTTCAAAAAAGAAAATCAATAAAGCCTAAGACTGACATTTAAATGTTAATAACATTTATATAAACACTGAAAATCAGATCACAAAAAGAATACCAAATCACAAACTACTTACACTATATAATAGATCCTTCAGTCCCAAATGATAATAAGATGCTAATATAAACAACTTTGTGGCAATACATTTAACCTGTTAGGTGAAATGTACAAAATGTTCAGGAAAGAAGAACACTTATGAAAACATAAACAAGAAAAAATAGAAAAATCAATTATTTCCCTATATTTAAAAATAATTGAACCCGTATATTATGAATCCAGAATAAGCATATATGAAAATCTCAAAAGAAAAACAAATGTAAAGGCAATATGTTCTATTAACACATAACCACAAAAACTCTAAAGAAAATATGATGCAACATAATCCAGAAATACACAAAACGATAATATATTGTGACCATATGAGATTTATTTCAATAATTCAAATTAGTTTAACATTCAAAATTAATTCAAAGTGATCCAGCATATTAACAGAATAAAGGAGGGGGAAAAAGAACTTTTGCCAAATAAATATATTAAAATACTTGGTAAAAAAAAAAAAGAGAGAGAGAGAGAGAGAGAGAGAGAGACAGAGACAGAGACACAGACAATCATTGAGAAATCTAAATCAATTCAGAACTTTAAAAGTTTGCAATCTGGAAAGATAAAACAATATTAAATGAATATTCTACTTAAGAATGAAAAAATCACATATTCCTCTGAGTTTGATAATAGAAAAGAAATTTCATTATCTCCACATTTTTTTTGTAATATTGTACTTAAAAGTCACCTATGCAATAAAGCAAGGACAAAAGAAATTAAGACTGGAAAAGAATTACAGCTGTCATTATTTTTAAATGACAAGATGGTCCACAAATAATGCTCTATGATAACTACAATCAAACAGATAAAATCTAAAACTAATGTATAAATTTGGTAGCTTTTTGGAAAAAAATTAACATCAAATTTGTATTTATTTTTAAAATATTAGTAAAACTATCAGTATGCCTTCCTTATTATTCAGTTTATTAGAACAGTTATTTAGAACAGGCAACTTTTCAGATATTAAAGTTATTCACATATTTGACTCTTGAATAAAAGCAGATTACTGTGTTATTATACATCCTATAAACCTAAGCATATACCTAACAAAAGTTATGCAAAACCAGTACCTTACTGTAAAAACTACAAAACACCGCTAAGTGAAATTAAGGAAGACCTAAGTAAATGCAAAAATGTTCAAAGTTTATGGATTAGAAGACTTTAAAAAAGATATCAATTTTACCAAAATTATTTAGAAATCCAAAATAAGCGTAAGTATAATCTCCATGGCTTTATATGGAATCCTTTTTAAAAATCTTTTATTTAGGGGCGCCTGGATAGCTCAGTAGATTAAGCGTCCGACTTTGGCTCAGGTCATGATCTCACAGTTTGTGAGTTCGAGCCCCACATCAGGCTCTGTGCCGACAGCTCAGAGGCTGGAGCCTGCTTCAGATACTGTGTCTCTTTCTCTCTCTACCCCTCTCCTGCTCGCACTCTGTCTCTCTCTGTCTCAAAAATAAACATTTAAAAATGTTTATTTATCTAAAATTTATAGGGAATGCAAAGTGCCTAGAATATCCAATACAAGGAAAAGAGGAACAAAATAACAGGATTTACACTACCTGAATTAAAGACATACTACAAAGCTACTCGAATTAAGAGAATATTAAGAGTACTGTCTCAAAAATACAACAGAGATTCTAGAAACCAGAAATAAATAAAACTCACTGCATTTATTTTGAATATAATTATAGCTACTGTAAAGGAAATTGAGGTAACCATATAACATAGTGTACTATCACCTTTTCTACTCAGCTTGAAGACAAAAAGAACTGCAAAAAAAATGCTGAATCCTATGCAGTGCATGATTTTTTTTTTCACCTCAGTGATATGAGTGAGCAATTCTGAGACAATTTTCTGTTTTACTGTCTGAGTAAGCAAATGAGAAATATATTGATAAAACTGGAAGACACACTTATAACTGTCAGAGAAAGGAAGAAATGTTAAGCAAGGGAAGACAAGGAAGAATGTTAAGATCGTGTAATGGCTAGAATTATTAGTATGTACTTATAATTTGAAGATACATTGCTAATCCATGATAGATTGATGACATGTAATAAATGAAAAACTGATGAAGTATGGTATTTAGATAATAAATGATTGAGAGATGGGGTGCCTAGTGGCTCAGTGTTAAGCATCCAACTCTTGATATCAGCTCAGGTCATGATCTCATGGTTTGTGAGACTGAGCCTCATATCAGGCTCTGTGCTAGCAGCATGGAGCCTGCTTGGGATTCTCTCTCTCCCTCTCTGCCCTCCCCCACTTGCAGAGTCTTGTGCGCACTCTCTGTCTAAATAAACTTTAAAATAAATGAATAAATAATTGAAACATGATGGATATATGATGATTTATTGATAAGTGATAGATGACTGGGAGATGATTTATTTGATACATAATAGAGCAATCACTCAGGCTTTCTTATCAGCTTGTCCAGATGAAGGGCAGAAGAGAAAGAAGGTAAGGTGAGCCTTAAAAACTATCCACAATCACAGAGACACCAGGCACACATGGGCACAGAGGTAAGGCACACAACAAGAGGCAGCAAGCCAAGGAGAAAGACTTCAGAAGAAACCAGACCTGCCAGCACTTTGATCTTGGACTTCTAGCCTCCAGAACTGAACAGAAAAGTAATATTTCTTTAAGTGGCAATGAATGAAGCCAGATCCATGAAAAAAAAAAAAAAAATTGAGAAACACCCAGGAAAACCAAAGTTCAAAGTGGTTAAGCAGTTTGTCCAAGGTACTACTGGTAGTGGAGGGAAGGAGAATGGCACAATAGTAGGACTCTAGGCTCCTCTCATTCCATGAACACAACTAGATATCTATCAAATCATTTTAAACACCCAAGAAATCAACCTGAAGACTGACAGAAAAAACTTCACAACTGAAGGGATAGAAGAAGCCACATTGAAGAAGGCAGAGATTTAGACAAAATGCCAAAACAGACAAATTCAGGGGCGCCTGGGTGGCTCAGTTGGTTAAGCGTCCGACTTCAGCTCAGGTCACGATCTCGCAGTCCGTGAGTTCAAGCCCCGTGTGGGGCTCTAGGCTGATGGCTCAGAGCCTGGAGCCTGCTTCCGATTCTGTGTCTCCCTCTCTCTCTGCCCCTCCCCCGTTCATGCTCTGTCTCTCTCCGTCTCAAAAATAAATAAACGTTAAAAAAAAAAATTCAAAACAGACAAATTCACTCCAAATGAAACAACAAGATAAGGTCATGGCCGGAAATCTAAATGAAAGAGATATAAGTAACATGTCTGATGGAGAATTTAAAGCAGCAGTCATAAGAATACTTGCTGGTCTTGAAAAAAGGAGAGAAGACTTCACAGAGATCCTTGCCGTAGAGATAAACATTGGTCAGAAATGAAAACTACAATGATTGAGATTGGAACATACTTGATGCAATGAAGAGCAGGCTGGAAAAAGCAGAGGAATGAGTAAGTGACATAGAAGCTAAAATAATGGAAAATAATGACACCGAACAAAAGAAAGGAAAGAAATATGGAATGCAAGAATAGACTTAGGGAACTCAGTGACTCCATCCAACATACTAACATTCATATTATAGGAATTCCAGAAGAGGAAGAGATGTAAAAGGAGGCAGAAAATTTATTTGATGAAAAAATAGCTCAAAACATCCCTAATCTGGGGTAGGAAACAAACACACAGATTCAAGAGGCACAAGAACTCCCATTAAAATCAATAAAAGCAGATCAACCCCAAGACATACTGTAATTAAACTGGCAAAATATAGTGATAAAGAAAAAAATCTTAAAAGAAACAAGACAAAAGAAGTTCTTAATTTATAAGGGAATACCCATAAGGCTAGCTGCATATTTCTCAACAGAAACATGGAAGGCCAGAAGGGAGTGGAATGATATGTTCAAAGTGCTAAATGGGGACAATCTACAGCCAAGAAACCCCTATCCAGAAAAGCTATCATTCAGAATAGAAGGAGAGATAAAGAGTTTTCCAGACAAACAAAAACTGAAGTAATTCAAGACCACTAAATCAGCTATCAAAGAATTATAAAAGGGGACTCTTTGAGTGGAAAGGAAAGACCAAAAGTGACAAAGACAAGAAAGGAACAGAGAAAATCTCCAAAACCAATGACAAAACAAGTAATAAAACAGCACTAAATTCATATCTGTTTACACTTACTCTGAAGGCAAATGGACTAAATGCTCCAATCAAAAGACTTAGGGTGTCATAATGGATAAAATATAAGATCTATCTATACTCTGCTTACATTAGACTTATTTTAGATCTAAAGACACCTGCATATTGAAAGTGAGGGGGTGGAGAAACATTTATTATGTAAATGGACGTCAAAAGAAAGCCACAGTAGCAATACTTATATTGGACAAACCAGACTTTAAAACAAAGACTGTAATAAGAGATGAAGAAGGGTGCCATAACATAATAAAGGGGACAATCCAGCAAGAGGATCTAACAACTGTAAATACTTATCTACCCAACACAGAAGTACCCAAGTATATAAAAAATTAATAACAAACATAAGGAGCCAATTGATAATAATACAATAGTAGGGGACTTTAAAATGCCACCTACATCAATAGACAGATCATCTAAACAGAAAATCAACAAGGAAACAATGGCTTTGAATGACGCACTGGACTAGATGGACTTAACAGATATTTTTAGAACATTCCATTCTAGAACATCAGAATACAAATACTTTTCAAGTGTACATGGGACATTCTCCACAACAGATTATGTAGTAGGTCACAAATCAATCTTCAACAAGTACAAAAATATTGAGATCATACCACACATATTTTCTAACCACAACACTATGAAACTTGGAGTTAACTACAAGAAAAAATTTAGAAAGACCACAAATACATGGAGGTTAAACAACATGATACTAAACAATGACTGGGTCAACCAGGAAATCAAAGAAGAAATAAAACAAATACATGGAAACAAATGGAAATGAAAACACAAAGGTCCAAAACCTTGGAGATAAAGCAAAAGCAATCCTAAGGGGAAAGTATATAGCAATACAAACCTACTTCAAGAAGGAAGAAAAATCTCAAATACACAACTTAACCTTACACCTTAAGGAGCTAGGAAAAGGAAAACAAATGAAATCTAATGCCATCAGAAATAAAGATAATAGAGATTAAAGAACAAATAAATGATATAGGAACAAACAAACAACAACAATAAAACATTACAATGGATCAATGAAACCAAGATCCAGTTCTTTGAAAATAATAATAAAAATTGATAAACCCCTGACCAGACTTATCAAAAAGAGAAAAGACTCAATTAAATAAAATTACAAATGAGAGAGGAGAAATAACAACCAACACGATAGATATAAAAACAATTAGAAGAGAATATTATGAAAAACCCTATGTCAACAAATTAGACAACAATAAGAAATGGAGAAACTCCTAGAAACATATGACTACCAAAACTGAAACTGGAAAAAATAGAACACTTTAACAGATTGATAACCAGCAAAAAAAATTGAATCAGTAATCAAAAATTCCCAACAAACAAAAGTCCAGGGTCAGATGGTTTCACAGGAGAATTCTAGCAAACACTTAAAGAATAGTTAAAAATATTATTTCCAAACTATTCCTAACATAGACAAGGAAGAAAAACTTCCAAATTCACTCTAGGAGGCCAGCATTACCCTGATACCAAATACCAAAACCAGATAAAGAATTCACTAAAAAAGAAAACTACAGGTCAATATCCCTGATGCAAATGGATGTAAAAATTCTCAATAAAATTGTAGCAAACTGAATGCAGCAATACATTAAAGAATCATTCACCATGATCAAGTGGGATTTATTCCTGGGCTGAAAGGGTAGTTTTTATTATTATTATTATTAATTATTATTTAAAATTTTCTTTTAATGTTTATTTATTTTTGAGAGACAGAGAGAGAGACAGAGCACCAGCTGGGGAGGAGAAGAGAAAGAGGAAGACACAGAATCTTAAGCAGGATCCAGGCTCTGAGCTGTCAGCACAGAACCCGATGCGGGGCTCAAACCCACGAACCATGAGATCATGACCTGAGCCAAAGTCGGAAGCTCAGTTGACTGAGCCACCCAGTTGCCCCACAAGGGTAGTTAAATCAACCTGATACACCATATTAATAAAATAAATGATAAGAACCATATGATTCTTTCAATAGATGTAGAAAAAGCATTTGACACAGTAGACCATACACTCATAAAAAAAATCTCAACAAAGTAGGTTTATAGGGAACATATCTCAATTTAATAAATGCATTATATAAAAAACCCACAGCTAATATCATTCTCAAAGGGGAAAAATGCAGAGCTTTTCTTCTATGGTCAGGAATAAGATAGGGATGTCCACTTTCACCATTGTTATGGGTTACATAAGTACTGGAAATCCTAGCCTCAGCAATCACACAAAACAAAGAAATAAAAGGCATCCAAACCAATCAGCAAGGAAAAAGTAAAACCTTCACGATTTTCAGATGACATGATACTCTATATACAAAACCTGAAAAAGAACCAAGAAATTGCTAGAACTGATACACAAATTCAGTAAAGTCACAGGATATAAAATTAACATACAGAAATCTGTTGCATTTCTACACCCCAATAATGAAGAAACAGAAAGATAAATTAGGAAATTAATCCCATTTCCACTGAACCAAAAACCATAAGATACTTAGAAAAAAATCTAACCAAAGAGGTGAAAGATTTATATTCTGAAAACTATAAGCACTGGTAAAACAAATGGAAGAGGACACACAAAAAATGGAAAGACATTCCATGCTCATGGATCAGAAGAATATTGCTAATATGTCTATACTACCCAAAGCAATCTACACATTTAATGCAATCCCTATAAAAATATCTCCAGCATTTTTCACAGAGCTAGAACAAACAATCCTAAAATTTGTATGGAACCGCATAAGACTCTGAATAGCAAGCCAACCTTGAAAAAAGAAAAGCAAAGCTGGAGGCACCACAATTCTGGACTTCAAGTTATAATACAAAGCTGTAGTGATTAAGACAGTATGATACTGGCATAAAAATAGACACATAGATCAATGAAACAGGATAGAAAACCCAGAAATGGACCCACAACTATATGGTCAACTAATCTCAACAAAGCAGGAAAGAATATCCAATGGAAAAAAAAATTATTCAACAAGTGGTGTTGAGAAAACTGAACAGCAACATGCAGAGGAATGAAACTGGACCACTTTCTTACAACACACACACACAAATAAATTCAAAATGGATGAAAGAACTAAATGTGAGAAAGGAAACCATTGAAATCCTTGAGGAGACAGGACCTCTTTGAAATTGGCTGCAGTAACTTCTTACTAGACATGTTTCCAAAGGCAACTCTTGTAATTTTATCAAAATAAAAAGCTTCTGCAAAGGGAAGGAAACAATCAACAAAACTAAAGGCAACCAATGGAATGGGGGAAGATATTTGCAAATGACATATCTGATAAAATGTTAGTATCCAAAAATCTATAAAGAACTTATCAAACTCAACACCCAAAATCAACCCAGTTAAGAAATGGGCAGAAGACATGAATAGACACTTTTCCGATGATAACATCCAAGTGGCTAACAGACACATGAAAAGATGCTCAACATCAGTCATCATCAGGGAAATACAAATCAAAACCACAATGAGATACCACCTTACACCTGTCAGAATGGCTGAAATTAACAGCACAGGAAACAACAGATGTTGGCAAGGATGCAGAGAAAGGGGGACCCTCTTGCACTACTGGTGGGAAAGCAAACTGGTGCAGCCACCCTGGAAAATAGTATGGAAGTTCCCCCAAAAAGTTAAAAAAAAAGAACTACCTTACAATTCAGCAATTTTACTACCAAGTATTTACTCAAAGGATACAAAAATACTGATATAAAGGGCACATGTGACTGATGAATGGATAAAGAAGATGTGGTGTGTGTATATATATATATATATGTATATATATTATACAATGGAATACATATATATATATTATGTATACAAATACATATATTACATATACAATCGAATATTAGCCATCAAAAAGAATGAAATCTTGTCATTTGCAACGATGTGGATGGAGCTAGAGTATATTATGCTAGTTGAAATATGACAGAGAAAGACAAATACCATATAATTTTACTCATATGTGGAATTTAAGAAACAAAACAGGTGGACATAAGGGAAGGGGAAAAAAAGAGAGAAGCAAACCATAAGAAACTCTTAACTATAGAGAAAAGAGGATTACTTACTGAAGGAGAGGTGGGTGGGGAATGAGCTAAATGGGTGATGGGTATTAAGGAGGGCACTTGTTGGGATGAGCACTGGGTGTTGTATTTAAGTTATGAATCAATAAAATCCATTCTGGAATCCAATATTACACTATATGTTAAGTAACTAGAATTTAAAAACTTACAAAAATATATAAAGGAATCATTTGCAGAACAATCAATCAATAAATAGTTTCCCACTTCACTATCTAAAACTAAAAACTAAATTCCATATTTCTTGTTTAACAACACTCATAAAATGTCTTTGAAGAATGATGTAAGTAATGTAGGCAAATTTTATATTTTTTTTGTATTGTTAAGACTAAATAGGAAGCATAGTTATTTCATTTTTTCCTTCTAGGATTTACCCAATAAAAAAACACTTTGTACAAAATTTGACGGGTTCTGACATGTTCATGCAGTATTTAGTTTCATAACACAACAGAGAAAGTACTTCATTAAAAAAGGCATTTATCTTTCTAAACTTATTTACAATACCAATAAATGTTTATTTAGTTGGTTAAATAAAACTATGTTTTCATGATTTATTATTATAAAAATATATCTTATTTTATGTGATATTTTTCTTTTTCTTCATGAATAACATAAAGCAACATTGCATTAAATGACAGATGTGTTTAGAGCTGGGAGCAAATTATACTAGAAGACTTGAATGATGTTTGCAAAGATGTTGCTTTGCGTATAAATCTCTTCTAAATATTTGTAAATGTTTTAAAACAATAAAAAATGGAAAAAATAGGGAATATAAAATAAGCAACAATTTTAGTAATGTACAAAATCTATCAAACTGACATACTATAAGGCTGCTTTATCATACTGGTGTACAAATGGATGCATAATAATTCCAAATCATAGCCTGAATAGAGTGTCATATCATGATTTTACTGTGAGATGGCTCAGTAGAACTCAGATATAACTAGGTGAATATTTCCATAATCTGTATGCTGAAAATATGTATACATACTCACACAAGTATTCTGTCATATACTCAAATGTATATGTTTGTTCCTTCAGAATCACCTTTCAACCACCCATGTATTTACGCAAGAGTCAGAGCCACTGACCCTGGGAGACACGAATTGAATTTGTAGCAAGAGCAAAGTGCGGGTGTACAGAAAAGGTATTGCAAAAACAAATTCAGAGGTAAGAAGAATAACTTCAAAATAAATGAAACAAATCAATAATGTGTACATTATTATTTAAAGCAAGAACACTATTCTTAATGTTTATTTTTCAGAGAGAGAGAGAGAGAGAGAGAGAAAGGCAGCACATGAACATAAGCAGAAGAGGCACAGAGAGAGTGGGAGACAGAGAATCCAAAACAGATTCTGAGCTGCCAGTGAAGAGCTGACATGAGGCTCAAACCCATGAACTATGAGATCATGACCTGGGTCGAAGTCGGACACTCAACCAACTGAACCATCCAGGCTCCCCAAAAGCAAAAAAACTATTTTGATGGTTACCATTTATTAAAACAATAGTTGATATTAAATTTCTTTATTAGTCACTGTATGGAGCCCTTTAAATGAATAAACTATTAAAACCACATAGCAACTCTTGGAAATGAAACAAATAATATCCCCATTTAAAATATAAATACACAAATTTAGGGGGCGCTAGGCTGGCTCAGTAGGTTAAGCATCCAACTTCAGCTCAGGGCATGATCTCACAGTTCGTGAATTTAAGCCGCGCATCAGGCTCTGTGCTGTCAGCTCAGAGCCTGGAGCCTGCTTCAGATTCTGTTTCTCCACCTCTCTCTGCTCCACCCCACTCACACTCTGTTTCTCTCTCTCTCCAAAATAAATTTAAAAAAAATTTTAAAGAACCCATGTCTTTAAAAAATAATAAATAAAATAAATATAAACACACAAATTTATAGTGAAATTAGCAAGCAGTAGATCTGGGCTTTAGACTTACTCTCACCCCAAACCTTGCTTATCTAATCAATTTTCTCCTCCACATCTGTTGTCATACTGTAAACTTTTTAGGGTACATAGGATTTAATGTATGCTAGCTAACTCTTCTAATATTCACAGTTCTGCAGAAGATGACCATTTATTATCATCATGGACCCCATATTGTACATGGAAAAAACAACACAAGTATATAGGTATACATACTTAAACAATCTGCTTCAGTTTACATGGAGACTAAAGGGCAAAGCAGAAATTTAAACAGACACGTTTGACTGAAAGCCTATATCCTTAACTACTGGACCATTCAAGTTTCCATGTTGTAGATAATACCTGTATAGTCATAAATATCAAATTTGCTCCATTACAGAAGTCAGCTAGAAAATGTGGCCTCAAATTAAATGTAATTTTTGATGTGGCTCACAGGGGGGTGATGGTAACAATGAGAGACATCTGATAGTTGCCTTTTTTCACTAATTATTCTTTTTTTTTTTTTTAATTTGTCTAATGTTTATTCATTTTTCAGAAGGATACAGCATGAGTTGGGGGGGGGGGGGCAGAGAGAGAGGTAGACACAGAATCTGAGCTGTCAGCACGGAGCGCAATGCAGGGCTCAAACCCACAGACCTTGAGGGCATGACTGGAGCCAAAAACAAGAGTTGGTCGCTTAACCGATTGAGCCACCCAGGCACCCCTTTCACTATTCTAAGCTCTTTTATTAATTTCAATGCAGCTGGAATATATTTTCTGTCAAATATGTAAATACATGTTTTTTAATTCTAAAATTTAGGAAATGATCGAAGTCCTTTAAATTTTAATCTCTTGGGGACAAACCAAAGCTTCCTATTATAAAATAGATTAATTTTTAAATTGATTTTATACTTTGGTTTATTAGTAATTTAATATTTCTACAAATATTTTTTTTTTTTTAATTTCACTTTATGAGCACATGTGTGGCTTAGTCAGTTGAATATCCAACTCTTGATTTTGGCTCAGGTCATGATCACAGTATCCTGGGATCAAGCCTCATGTCAGGTTCTGTGCTGATATTCTCTCTCTTTCTCCTCTCTCTCTCTCTCTCTCTCTCTCTCTCTCTCTCAATCTGCCCCTCACCCACTTGCACTGGCTATCTCTAATTTTTTTTTTTTTTACCTTATATTAGAAATATTTCCTCAGCATTCAATTTTTTTCCATTGGATCATTATATTTGAATACGTTTGTAGCATTTACCTACCCAATACACCTGAAGGAAATAAAGATAAAATGAGTATAATATTTTTAGTGGTATCTGATTTTTAACAAAACAAAAATACATATATGTCACAGAATACATTCAATATTTCTTTTTTTTTTTTTTTTGCAAGTCCTTTTTTTTTTTTTTTTTTAATATATGAAATTTACTGTCAAACTGGTTTCCATACAACACCCAGTGCTCATCCCAAAAGGTGCCCTCCTCAATACCATCACCCACCCTGCCCTCCCTCCCACCCCCCATCAACCCTCAGTTTGTTCTCAGTTTTTAACAGTCTCTTATGCTTTGGCTCTCTCCCACTCTAACCTCTTTTTTTTTTTTTTTTCCTTCCCCTCCCCCATGGGTTTCTGTTATGTTTCTCAGGATCCACATAAGAGTGAAACCATATGGTATCTGTCTTTCTCTGTATGGCTTATTTCACTTAGCATCACACTCTCCAGTTCCATCCATGTTGCTACAAAAGGCCATATTTCATTTTTTCTCATTGCCACGTAGTATTCCATTGTGTTTATAAACCACAATTTCTTTATCCATTCATCAGTTGATGGACATTTAGGCTCTTTCCATAATTTGGCTATTGTTGAGAGTGCCGCTATAAACATTGGGGTACAGGTGCCCCTATGCATCAGTACTCCTGTATCCCTTGGATAAATTCCTAGCAGTGCTATTGCTGGGTCATAGGGTAGGTCTATTTTTAATTTTCTGAGGAACCTCCACACTGCTTTCCAGAGCAGCTGCACCAATTTGCATTCCCACCAACAGTGCAAGAGGGTTCCCGTTTCTCCACATCCTCTCCAGCATCTATAGTCTCCTGATTTCTTCATTTTGGCCACTCTGACTGGCGTGAGGTGGTATCTGAGTGTGGTTTTGATTTGTATTTCCCTGATGAGGAGCGACGTTGAACATCTTTTCATGTGCCTGTTGGCCATCCGGATGTCTTCTTTAGAGAAGTGTCTATTCATGTTTTCTGCCCATTTCTTCACTGGGTTATTTGTTTTTCGGGTGTGGAGTTTGATGAGCTCTTTATAGATTTTGGATACTAGCCCTTTGTCCGATGTGTCATTTGCAAATATCTTTTCCCATTCCGTTGGTTGCCTTTTAGTTTTGTTGGTTGTTTCCTTTGCTGTGCAGAAGCTTTTTATCTTCATAAGGTCCCAGTAATTCACTTTTGCTTTTAATTCCCTTGCCTTTGGGGATGTGCCGAGTAAGAGATTGCTATGGCTGAGGTCAGAGAGGTCTTTTCCTGCTTTCTCCTCTAAGGTTTTGATGGTTTCCTGTCTCACATTCAGGTCCTTTATCCATTTTGAGTTTATTTTTGTGAATGGTGTGAGAAAGTGGTCTAGTTTCAACCTTCTGCATGTTGCTGTCCAGTTCTCCCAGCACCATTTGTTAAAGAGACTGTCTTTTTTCCATTGGATGTTCTTTCCTGCTTTGTCAAAGATGAGTTGGCCATACGTTTGTGGGTCTAGTTCTGGGGTTTCTATTCTATTCCATTGGTCTATGTGTCTGTTTTTATGCCAATACCATGCTGTCTTGATGATGACAGCTTTGTAGTAGAGGCTAAAGTCTGGGATTGTGATGCCTCCTGCTTTGGTCTTCTACTTCAAAAGTACTTTGGCTATTCGGGGCCTTTTGTGGTTCCATATGAATTTTAGAACTGCTTGTTCTAGTTTCGAGAAGAATGCTGGTGCAATTTTGATTGGGATTGCATTGAATGTGTAGATAGCTTTGGGTAGTATTGACATTTTGACAATATTTATTCTTCCAATCCATGAGCAGGGAATGTCTTTCCATTTCTTTATATCTTCTTCAATTACCTGCATAAGCTTTCTATAGTTTTCAGCATACAGATCTTTTACATCTTTGGTTAGATTTATTCCTAGGTATTTTATGCTTCTTGGTGCAATTGTGAATGGGATCAGTTTCTTCATTTGTCTTTCTGTTGCTTCATTGTTAGTGTATAAGAATGCAACTGATTTCTGCACATTGATTTTATATCCTGCAACTTTGCTGAATTCATATATCAGTTCTAGCAGACTTTTGGTGGAGTCTATCGGATTTTCCATGTATAATATCATGTCATCTGCAAAAAGCGAAAGCTTGACTTCATCTTTGCCAATTTTGATGCCTTTGATTTCCTTTTGTTGTCTGATTGCTGATGCCAGAACTTCCAGCACTATATTAAACAACAGCGGTGACAGTGGGCATCCCTGTCGTGTTCCTGATCTCAGGGAAAAAGCTCTCAGTTTTTCCCCATTGAGGATGATGTTAGCTGTGGGCTTTTCATAAATGGCCTTTATGATCTTTAAGTATGTTCCTTCTATCCCGACTTTCTCAAGGGTTTTTATTAAGAAAGGGTGCTGGATTTTGTCAAAGGCCTTTTCTGCATTGTTTGACAGGATCATATGGTTCTTCTCTTTTTTTTTGTTAATGTGATGTATCACGTTGATCGATTTGCGAATGTTGAACCAGCCCTGCATCCCAGGAATGAATCCCACTTGATCATGGTGAATAATTCTTTTTATATGCTGTTGAATTCGATTTGCTAGTATCTTATTAAGAATTTTTGCATCCATATTCATCAGGGATATTGGCCTGTAGTTCTCTTTTTTTACTGGGTCTCTGTCTGGTTTAGGAATCAAAGTAATACTGGCTTCATAGAATGAGTCTGGAAGTTTTCCTTCCCTTTCTATTTCTTGGAATAGCTTGAGAAGGATAGGTATTATCTCTGCTTTAAATGTCTGGTAGAACTCCCCTGGGAAGCCATCTGGTCCTGGACTCTTATTTGTTGGGAGATTTTTGATAACCGATTCAATTTCTTCGCTGGTTATGGGTCTGTTCAAGCTTTCTATTTCCTCCTGATTGAGTTTTGGAAGAGTGTGGGTGTTTAGAAATTTGTCCATTTCTTCCAGGTTGTCCAATTTGCTGGCATATAATTTTTCATAGTATTCCCTGATAATTGTTTGTATCTCTGAGGGATTGGTTGTAATCATTCCATTTTCATTCATGATTTTATCTATTTGGGTCATCTCCCTTTTCTTTTTGAGAAGCCTGGCTAGAGGTTTGTCAATTTTGTTTATTTTTTCAAAAAACCAACTCTTGGTTTCGTTGATCTGCTCTACAGTTTTTTTAGATTCTATATTGTTTATTTCTGCTCTGATCTTTATTATTTCTCTTCTTCTGCTGGGTTTAGGCTGCCTTTGCTGTTCTGCTTCTATTTCCTTTAGGTGTGCTGTTAGATTTTGTATTTGGGATTTTTCTTGTTTCTTGAGATAGGCCTGGATTGCAATGTATTTTCCTCTCAGGACTGCCTTCGCTGCATCCCAAAGCGTTTGGATTGTTGTATTTTCATTTTCGTTTGTTTCCATATATTTTTTAATTTCTTCTCTAATTGCCTGGTTGACCCACTCATTCGTTAGTAGGGTGTTCTTTAACCTCCATGCTTTTGGAGGTTTTCCAGACTTTTTCCTGTGGTTGATTTCAAGCTTCATAGCATTGTGGTCTGAAAGTATGCATGGTATAATTTCAATTCTTGTAAACTTATGAAGGGCTGTTTTGTGACCCAGTATATGATCTATCTTGGAGAATGTTCCATGTGCACTCAAGAAGAAAGTATATTCTGTTGCTTTGGGATGCAGAGTTCTAAATATATCTGTCAAGTCCATCTGATCCAATGTATCATTCAGGGCCCTTGTTTCTTTATTGACTGTGTGTCTAGATGATCTATCCATTTCTGTAAGTGGGGTGTTAAAGTCCCCTGCAATGACCACATTCTTATCAATAAGGTTGCTTATGTTTATGAGTAATTGTTTTATATATCTGGGGGCTCGGGTATTTGGCGCATAGACATTTATAATAGTTAGCTCTTCCTGGTGGATAGACCCTGTGATTATTATATAATGCCCTTCTTCATCTCTTGTTACAGCCTTTAATTTAAAGTCTAGTTTGTCTGATATAAGTATGGCTACTCCAGCTTTCTTTTGGCTTCCAGGAGCATGATAAATAGTTCTCCATCCCCTCACTCTCAATCTAAAGGTGTCCTCCGATCTAAAATCAGTCTCTTGTAGACAGCAAATAGATGGGTCTTGTTTTTTTATCCATTCTGATACCCTATGTCTTTTAAGTCGGCGCATTTAATCCATTTACATTCAGTGTTATTATAGAAAGATATGGGTTTAGAGTCATTGTGATGTCTGTATGTTTTATGCTTGTAGTGATGTCTCTGGTACTTTGTCTCACAGGATCCCCCTTAGGATCTCTTGTAGGGCTGGTTTCGTGGTGACAAATTCCTTCAGTTTTTGTTTGTTTGGGAAGACCTTTATCTCTCCTTCTATTCTAAATGACAGACTTGCTGGATAAAGGATTCTCGGCTGCATATTTTTTCTGTTTAGCACACTGTAGATATCGTGCCAAGCCTTTCTGGCCTGCCAAGTTTCAAAGGAGAGATCAGTCACGAGTCTTATAGGTCTCCCTTTATATGTGAGGGCACATTTATCCCTTGCTGCTTTCAGAATTTTCTCTTTATCCTTGTATTTTGCCAGTTTCACTATGATATGTCGTGCAGAAGATCGATTCAAGTTACGTCTGAAGGGAGTTCTCTGTGCCTCTTGGATTTCAATGCCTTTTTCCTTCCCCAGTTCAGGGAAGTTCTCAGCTATAATTTGTTCAAGTACCCCTTCAGCACCTTTCCCTCTCTCTTCCTCCTCTGGGATACCAATTATGCGTATATTATTTTTTTTTAGTGTATCACTTAGTTCTCTAATTTTCCCCTCATACTCCTGGATTTTTTTATCTCTCTTTCTTTCAGCTTCCTCTTTCTCCATAACTTTATCTTCTAGTTCACCTATTCTCTCCTCTGCCTCTTCAAGCCGAGCCATCGTGGTTTCCATTTTGTTTTGCATTTCGTTTAAAGCGTTTTTCAACGCCTCGTGACTGTTCCTTAGTCCCTCGATCTTTGTGGCAAGAGATTCTCTGCTGTCCTGTATACTGTTTTCAAGCCCAGCGATTAATTTTATGACTATTATTCTAAATTCACTTTCTGTTATATTATTTAAATCCTTTTTGATCAGTTCATTAGCTGTTGTTATTTCCTGGAGATTCTTCTGAGGGGAATTCTTCCGTTTGGTCATTTTGGAGAGTCCCTGGCGTGGTGAGGACCTGCAGTGCACTTCCCCTGTGCTGTGGTGTATAACTGGAGTTAGTGGGCGGGGCCGCAGTCCGACCCGATGTCTGCCCCCAGCCCACTGCTGGGGCCACAGTCAGACTGGTGTGTGCCTTCTCTTCCCCTCTCCTAGGGGCGGGATTCACTGTGGGGTGGCGTGTCCCGTCTGGGCTACTTGCACACTGCCAGGCTTGTGTTGCTGGGGATCTGGCGTATTAGCTGGGGCGGGTAGGCAAGGTGCACGGGGGGTGGAGGGGCAGGCTTAGCTCGCTTCTCCTTAGGTGATCCACTCCAGGAGGAGCCCTGTGGCAGCGGGAGGGAGTCAGATCCGCTGCCGGAGGTTTGGCTCCGCAGAAGCACAGAGTTGGGTGTGTGCGCGGAGCGAGCTAGTTCCCTGGCAGGAACTGGTTCCCTTTGGGATTTTGGCTGGGGGATGGGCGGGGGAGATGGCGCTGGCGCCTTTGTTCCCCGCCAAGCTGAGCTCTGCCGTCCGGGGGCTCAGCAGCTCTCCCTCCCTTTGTCCTCCAGTCTTCCCGCTTTCCGAGCAGAGCTGTTAACTTCTGACCTCCCAGACGCTAAGTCGCGCTTGCTGTCGGAACACAGTCCGTCAGGCCCCTCCGCTTTTGCCAGCCAGACTCGGGGGCTCCGCTTGGCCGGCGAGCCGCCCCTCCGCCCCGGCTCCCTCCCGCCAGTCCGTGGAGCGCGCACCGCCTCGCCGCCCTTCCTACCCTCTTCCGTGGGCCTCTAGTCTGCGCTTGACTCCGGAGACTCCGTTCTGCTAATCCTCTGGCGGTTTTCTGGGTTCTTTAGGCAGGTGTAGGTGGAATCTAAGTGATCGGCAGGACGCGCTGTGAGCCCCGCGTCCTCCTACGCCGCCATCTTCCGGAACCTCCTCAATATTTCTTTACCAAAAATGAAAGTAAGTCAATGACTCAAGAAAATATTTTTGGTGTATCTCCTTGGATACCATTTGATATTTTATTTGGGAAATTCAGTATTCTAGCGGATTACAATCACATACTTTATACATTTTATACATTTTAAATGTATATTTTTTTCATATTTTATCACCATATTTAAACACAATCCAAACTATGTATGTATGTATGTATGTATGCATGTATATATGTATGTATCTATCCATCTATCATCTATCTATATCTTCTGTATTCTAGAGGGATCTTTTAAATAAAAACCAAAAATATCTTCCCATAACTAAATGACAAAGAGTCCACAAACAACTTGGGTCTAAAATTGGCAAAACACTCGAATAGATTTCTAAGAAGCTATACAAATGGCAAAAAACACATAAGATGCTCAACATCATAAACCATTAGGGAATAAAAATAAATCCATAATGAGATACCACCCCCACCCATTAGGAGAGCTACTCTAAGACAAATCAAAACAGAACCTAACAAGTATTGGTGAGGATGTGGAGAAACTGGCACCTGTACATGGAGGGAATGTAAAATAGTGCAGCTGCTATGCAAGTCAGTTTGGTGGTTCCTCAGAAAATTAAAAGTAGAATTGGCATATGATCCAGCGATTACGCTTCTGAGTATGCATCCCCCAAAATTGAAAGCAGGGTAGCAAAGAGATATTTTTACACCTTTGTGCATAGCGACACTATTTCCAAAATCCAAAGTGTAGAAGCAAGCCAAGTATCCATTGAGAGATGTGATTAAAGAAAATGTGGTACATAAATACAATGGAGTATTATTCAACAATAAGAGGAAAGAAAATTCTGGCACACACCTACAGCATGAATGAATCTTGAGGACATTAAGCTATGGGAAATAAACGATTTACATAAAGACAAATGCTGCATTGTTCCACTTAGGTGATTCGCAGAATCAGAAAGTTGAGCAGTAGTTGTCAGGGGCTAGGATTAGAGAAGAATGGACAATTATTATTAATGTATGCAGAGTTTCGTTTTTTGCAAAATGAAAAGAGTTCTGGAGATGGATGGTAGTAATGTTTGCACAATCAGGTAAATCTAGGTGATATCACTAAAACATACACTTAAAAATAGCTAAACTGATCAATTTTGTGTGTGCATTTTACCACAATTAAAAAAAAATTAAGTTTATTTATTTATTTTGAGAGGAAGGGAGAGAGAGTGCTGTCACCCAGAGCCCAATGCAGGGCTGGAACTCACGAACTGTAAGATCATGACCTGAGCCGAAATCAAAAGTCAGACACTTAACCAACTGAACCACCCAGGTGCCCTAAATTGCTTTCTAGTTACATTTTGTATAATGTATGTAATGTATGTAAACTACTCATCTATCCTTCATAATTGCAAATTTGTTTGCATTCTTTATAAGGTGTATCTGGTAGCCAGTTTTCTATTTATAGCACTACAATCGTACTGTAAAATTAAAGAAAAAACTTAATGTTTTATTCTAATATTTACACAAAGAGTAAATGTATCTTGACTTGTATGGACATGCAATTATAATTCAATTATTATTCTCTTCAGCTCAGTAAGAATCTCTTGAGAAATGCATTCAAAACATTTTATAATAGTATAATACAGCTTTAGTTACTTTCTTAAATAAACACTTTGAATATATACACAGTTCCAGGCTTCTTAAAGCATTTTGATTCAATACCTCTTCCTCCTCAGTATGTTACATAAAATCAGACTCATAAAGTATATGTAAATGGTAGTTTTAAAAAATATATACAGCAGTTATAGACTGTGAAATCAAATATTTTAATTTATGATGTTTGCTTAAATGTTTTTGCATTATTTTTCAACACAGACTTAATGAGAAATCTAGAACGATATTCTGATTTTAGTAATTCAAAATATTTTAGCACTTTCATTTAGGTATTTCCTCCTTTAGAGCAGTGATTCCTAACTAAAACTTTCTTAAAATATATTTTATGTATTTGATTTTTGCACTAAATACTAACAAATACAATTCATTTGTTCCAATGCTTGTGCAGTTCTCAGAAAATAGACAAAATATGCACATATATTAAGACTGCATTTTTTTTAGAAAGGATGACGCTTGTGGCTGACATCTGTATTAGGCTCCAGAAAAACAGGCTAATATGATATATAGATATAAGAGGAGATTTATTATGAGAATTGGCTCATGCAATTTGAGAGATTGAGAGAGATGATGATGTACCATCTAAAAATATGGAGACCCAAGAAAAGCTATGCTGTAATTCAGTTAGTCCAAAGGCCCAAGAACCAGGAACTCTGTTCAAGGGCAGGAGAATGTATGCCCCTGGTTTTGATATAGTGAGACTGCCCATCCTCTGCATTTTTGTTCTATTTGGGCCTTCAGAGTGGATTGGATGGTATCTAGTACCCACCACCATATTTGTGAGAAGGATTTTCCTTACTGAGTCTACTGATTCAAATGTTAATTACTTATGAAGACTCCCTGGAAGACATACCCAGAAATAATGTTTTACCAGCTATCTGGTCATCCCCTAAGGCAGGCAAGTTGACACATTAAATTAACAATTAGAGCACCTCATAATATGTGTGCACCACAGAATACTGCATGGAATTGATGTGATTGGCAATCATTTGAAGGATACTTTGATTCTCATATTCACTAATTTTAAGCGGATGATTATTACTTATATAAGCATTATGATAATGTTAAGAGACACAGGTACTGATATTTTGCAAGACTTGGTTCCATAAAACAGAGGCACTACAGGGCAAATGTCTTGGCACAGAATACAGATATTTGAGAAGGCTTATAAAAATGAGAATTATTTTCATGGGCATGGCATCAGTGTGCCATAAGAATTTTAAGTTCTAACACATTTTAAGATTATTTTTGAGGAAAATATTTTTAACTATGACATCTGTTTATTTTTTCATAATTATCAATGTAATATACATCTATTGTGGAAAATCTAGAAAACAGATTAACAAATGCAGTTAATGAAAAATTGGCCACAACCATATTTTTGCTCTGTATTTGTCTAATCCTATTTTTAAGGTATGCAAAAATGTTTAATAATTATAGTGATCATTCAATACTTAAACATTGTGAAGACTTACGATTATGAACTCAGCATTCATTCTTATATATTTTGTTATGGGAATAAATCTATATTATCTATAAAGTGTTTGAATCATTTTTGTTTTAGTTGCCTACCCCCAAGAAAGTAATCAGAATGACTCAGGTTGAGGTTTATGAATGGGTCTTTAATGACAGAGGTGGCTACTTTTCAGTTTTTTTCATTGTTCTCCTTATTACATTTTCAATAAAAATATTTAATAAAATGTAAAATATATTGATAAACTCCAATAAATAAATTATACCATGAACTTTCTTTATCTGACTTTATGGTCTATGATATGAATCCAATCTAGCTTTAACAACTCCTTGACCCCCAATTATGTATAACCTGTAATTAATATTTTCTGATATATGTGATTTTTCTTCCAACCTTGACAGAGTGTCACACATGGAAATTCCCTTGCAGCACTAAAAATGACAACTATGTATGTGCACACTGCTACTAGTCTTAGGCTTCACTAGTCCTCGGATGGACCGAAAATGGCAATTGTGCCCTAGTTCAACCAACTTGCAATCTACATATTCACTTTGAAGAATCAGGCATCTCCTCATATACACTTATGTATTTGACCAGGTTACAATTTGTTTACTAAAGAAAAAGTGACTTCTCCCTTTGCTACCATGTTATATTATTTTGTTTGTAATGAAGAATTCCTATCAGATCCTTAACTTACATTTTTAAAAATATTAACATAAGGTTTATGATATAGTTCAGTACTTATAAAATGCATTTCTCAGACGATTATCATTTCTGATATTAACAGGTATTACAGAAGGACTCCATCATAGAAAGGGTGTAGATAATACTTAGTTGAAATATTAGTGAGAGGGTTGTCTGCAGATCTTTTCAGTCTTTCATGTGAAATCAGCATTTTTCCCCCTTGTGCATCTTTGAAAGAAAAGATGAATTTAAGATTTAAATAGAAGTAAATGATGCATATTGCATTTGTGAATTAAAATGTTGAAAATAAGAAAAAAATATATAGAAAAGCACAAAAATTATGTGAAATCCTGTTACTATGAGATTTTAGTAAATTTTAATTTACTATAATTCCTATTAGTAACCTATTTTGTATCCATTATATATTGTTTAATGTTGAACATAAAACATATATGTGAGACAATGTATTCAAAGCAAATTTTCAAAAATATAAGAAAGAAAGGGTATGTGTTCTAGAAATATTGTACAAATTTAAATTCTCAACTAAAATACTTGGAGGAGTCTGAACCAACACTAGGTTCTTGTTTTTAACTTTTGTCATTCTCTCAGATAAAAATATATCTCCTTCGTATTTCCTATCTTTCATAATTTCCAAGAATTAAGTTCTTCAATGGAATCTTTCACTTTTTTTGAAATCACTATTCTTATCTTTTCCAGTGTTTCCTTCAATGTGTCCACAATCAGATGCAAAGACAACAGACTTCCATAAGGTTTTTATATTTATTTAGTCTTCTTTTTTTTTTTTTAATCCACACTTGTTTTCACGCATTCCTTAAAGAATAAATACAGTTGAAAAAAAGCCACTCTGGGTTCTAAGTTGCTTTTATTATGAATCTGTTACATTCATCCCCAGGAATGGAAATCAGAATAATATTTGTTTAAATGTGTGATAATGTTTTGTTTTTCTTCCCTTTTTCCTAAAATATTAATAGAGTGTAATATTCTTAACTGCAAAACATGTCAAAGTGTTTGCTCTCACTTTAATGATTTTGGTTTACAGAATTATTAATCTTCCTGTGATATTAATTCTCATGTTCCTATACCATGTGTCTAACTTATGGACACAAACATTCCCTTCTCTTATATAAATGTATTTCCTCCTAGATAATTAATTCTGCATTGTTATCCCCATTTTAACTTTAGTCATGTTCTAAATTTCCTTTAGATATTATCTTTACCTCAAAGTTTAGGATTTTATCTAATACCAATAATTAGCCTCTTTTTCCTTTTTTTAAGGTTTATTTATTTTGGGGAAAGAGAAAGAGACAGAGACAGAGAGTGCATGGGGAAGGGGCAGAGAGAAAGGGAGACAGAATCTGAAGCTATAGCCTCTGAGCTCTCAGCACCGAGCCTGACACGGCGTTTGAACCCACAAACTGCAAGATCATGAATGGCCTGAGCTGACTTAACTGACTGAGCCACTCAGGCAACCCTAGCCTCTTAATACTACTGTTGCACCTTTCAAAATTATTCCACATGGCAAACACCACACTGTTTTATTATTTATCCGTTTTTAGGCCTGATTTTTCAATTATACAGAAATCTCCTAGAGAAGATGCTTTTATTCATCATTGTATCAAAAATTTCATTTAAAATACATAATACATTTAGTATATTGTTAAAAATATGAGACAAAAATTACAAAAATCTTTAGAATTTAAAAAATGCACCGAAGTTTAATTAAATTTAATTAAATATGTTTTGATAATATTGGGCTGCTGTATTATAATTTACAAAAGATAAAATTTATGCAAAGAAAATGTGTAGATTTTAAAGTCCATAGAATGATATTAAAGTTGATTCATTGTCTTAAAGGCACAAGTAAATATGATGTTTGATGAGCTTGACTTTTTTTTAAATCACAGAAAAATAGTTTTTAGCTTTATGTATTATATCCTATAAAACTCAACACTTTAATAACAAATGAAGAAATATATTTTGGGTCTTCCAAGTTTTATGTAATTTTTATAAGTGTTCTGATAAATTAACACACATTTCTAGTGACATGACAAACAGAAGATATTCTAAGTGGGGCAAATTTCTACTGAGAGTGGATCATAAATTCAGAAAGTCTAGATTCAATTTCATATTAAATAACTATGAGCATAAAAACTTAGAAATGTATATATAATATCCTTCTTTAATTTCTTCTCTTATAAATGGAAATCGATGAAATAATAACTATTTCATCATTATTATATTTTTATCAAATTATTTATGGTTATTTGATTATAATGTGTAATTATTTGATTTACTCTAACTCCAGTTGTGTTACTAAATTATTTGACTGTTTATTAAATTATTTATTTACTTATTATTTAGCATCAGAAACTCTTAAGTGGTTAATTGCACAAATAAAAATATATAAAATAATAGTTTAATTTTGATAATGATGATGCTATATTGATATCATTTGTTATACGATGACACATGAAAATATGCACTGGAAAAGTTTGGAGACAATCAGGCTAAGGAGTATACTCATTTGAATTTCAATACCACTTTGGAGAGGGCTGGTGATGGATAAAACATCATATTTTCTTATTCTCAGCACTTGCACTTGGTATGGATTGCTGAAATAGGCAAATAGAAGACCTGTCCATCCCTTTGTAACCCTTGTTAATATAACCACCAATCAAAAGAAAAAAAAAAGTCTGTTCATGTTAATTTAGTAATTAGATTTTTTAGCAGTTAGTTCCAGATAGGTATAATTTTTTTCTTAAGTTAGATAAACTTTATGAAAGACTTTACACTTCCCTTAAGATTTACTTCTGCATATATTTCTCCCAGGGATATAAATCTATGAACTAATGAAATCAAACTATAGTTAATGTAAATATCTCGGCTATTCCTTACAGATTATCTGATAGAGTCAAGAAATATTTTATGTCAATTTCCACAAAGGAAAACAATAAATATATATTATAAAGATGACTGGGGAACTAGATAAGCATACAATTTAAAAATACTGAAGTTAAAAAGGGTGATCACTTGGGTGAATGAGAACAAGCCCTTAAAATAAAAGCTTACAAGGAAACGGGACAATTATTAATTTTAAATAAAAGTGTGCTTCCAACAGGATTTAAAGGGGTACTACAGCCATGAATTAGAGCAAGAAACATAAAGGTGGATTCTCTACCAAAAGTTACATGGAGATGACAACACTATACAAAATTTGTCACCGTAGTGAGGAAAACAGAAGTTGGAATCTGAAGATGATGATATTTGAGAATAAAGCAATGACATCAAGTTTGGCTTGACCTAGAACTACCTGGGACAACAACATCTGGGGCTGGTTTTCACATGAATGTTTGTTTGGAAATTAAAAAAATGAAGATGAATATGGAATATCATATCTGCCTTGCTGGTTGTGAAACTTCTGATCTGTGGAACCACATCTGGCCATCAGTTGCTGAGAGCGGGCATGCAGGCCATACGATGCATGCACGTTACTAGAATCTTATACAAAAAAATGTGGGACACTTAGACTGGTTTCTTGTGTCAGTGTGATGTGCATACCCATTGACTGTCACCTTCACATGCCCCATTCTGATGAGGAATACACGTGGGTAACTGAGAGCCAACTGATGAGATGGAAATGTGACCGTGCTGGATTTTCTGTTCAGTTTCTTTTTGTAAGTCAGGTGAACAAAATATTATTAGAAACGCATGCTTCTTTCAAGTTGGACTGCCAGTCAACAACAGTGATATTTGCAGATAATGAAGTAATATATGAGAGCCCTCTTAATATCATCAGAATTACACTTGGAATTAACCGAGCTAATAGAGGCCCACATCAATAATTAAAGAATACATTAAGTCTGATAATTTGAGGTGTTTCCTATGTTGTAGAGAAGAATTTGGTAAAAAGTTATTAAAACCTAGGTACATTCTAGTTTAAACACCTTTAAAAATAGTGGACTGAGAAAAAACAGTAAATAATAAGGAGAAAGTGATAACAGCAATGCTTAGAATTTCCCTAAGTGTGCTTCTTCATGAAAATGGACATCAACTGTGAATAAGGGGAAATAATGGGATGGAAAAGAAAGCTACATCCATCCATCAGCCCTTCATGGGTGGAGGCAATTAAAAAATATGGTTTTTTTAATGTTTATTTATTTTTGAGACAGGGAAGAGAAAGAGCATGAGTCGGGGTAGAGGCAGAGAGAGAGGGGGACAGAAGATCTGAAGCAGGGCTGACAGCAGAGAACCTGATGTGGGGCTCAAACTCATGCCATGAGATCATGACCTGAGCCGAATTCGGACACTTAACCAACTGAGCCATCCAGGCACCTCAAGAGTATTCTTAAATGTGTAATTAATGTAAAATTTATTTTTTAATATTAAATTTATTGTCACATTGGTTTCCATACAACATCTAGTGCTCATCCCAACAGGTGCCCTCCTCAATGCCCATCACCCACCCTCCCCACCCTCCCATCCCCCATCAACCCTCAGTTTATTCTCAGTTTTTAAGAGTCTCTTGTAGTTTGGTTCTCTCCCTAACTTGTTTTTTTCCTTCCCCCCCCCCCAATGGTCTTCTATTAAGTTTCTCAGGATCCACATAAGAGTTAAAACATCTTTTTTAAAAAACAACCAGAGAGGGGTACCTTGTTGGCTCAGTCAGTTAAGCCTCCTACTTTGGCTCAGGTCATGATCTTGAGGTTTATGGGTTAGATAGAACCCACGCTGGGCTCTGTGCTGACAACTCGGAGCCTGGAGCCTGCTATAGATACTGTATCTCCCTCTTTTTGCCTCTCCCCCCACTGGCGCGCTCTCTCTCTCTCTCTCTCTCAAAAATAAATAAACGTTAAAAAATTGTTTTAATTAAAAAAGAAATTTAAAAATTAAAAAATCTCAGAGAAACATACTGCCCATCCAAGAAAATTATCAATATAAATTCCAGAAGTGAAGAAGTTATTATAAAAAATATAGCAATAAGTGTAAAAAGAGAGGGAATTAAAAATTTATTTAAATAATATACAAATTACACAGTACATAAAGTACAAAATTGATGTGAATGTCAAAATTGGGGGTGCAAATTCCAATGAAAAAATAATTAATCATTTTTCATTTCTAAAATTTCAATTCATGAGATTTATGAGAACTTGAAATGTGAAAGTTTTTCCAAAATCTGTAACTAACAGATTTAAAAAATAGGTGTTAATGTTTTTTAAATGTTGTTATTAATATTTTTACCATCATTATAATTTTCATCATCATCATCATACTTCTCATTGTTATATACGTGTCTCTAGCGTTAGGACATATCTAAAAAATGTCACTTAAAATTGAAAACTACTCTGTAAAACTCATAAAACATTAACTTATTATGAAGAACTAAGAAAATATTTCTTAAAAGCACTTAAAGTCTTTGATCATTATGCAAAATGATACGAAAATAATATGAAAATAAAATGTTAAAAATATGAGTAAAATGGCAGCTTTACTCCATAAAAATATCCTAAAGACAACTAGATATTTAATGTATGATAATTAGCCACGCTGTGGTTTGAATAAGCAACTGGCATTTAAAGAAATCATTAAACAAGAAACATAGAACCCTATAATTTTGTTAATTTTGAGCAAAAATGAAATAACGTGAAGAAGAAAAGTTGCTAAAACTTGCAAAGAAGGGTGACAAAGTAGAGGAAGGTATGCATTTCTAAAGTCTCAATAGAAGTCTTCTTCAATTTTCAGTTGAGTATCTGTATGAAAATGTATGAAATGGGTTCACTGAAGCCAGGAAAGACAATTTATGGGAAGAAAGAAATTAAATCCAGATATCAAACAAAATAAAAAATTGAGTTCACAGTATCTAGAGCAGAGGGACTTTGGAAATACAGAGGGCCTTTTGGTGAAACTATAAGCATACCTTAGAAGTGGGACTAAATTATCTCAAATGTAAAGAGCACTCTAGACTTAAAACAAAAGGGCTTAGAAGCAAGCCTTTCACACAATCAACCTGGTTTGTTAATAAGTTAATAGCTCACCACATAGGAAGTCCACAACTCTTTGGTATTATACTAAAAACAAAAAACAAAAACAAAAACCATAATCACCCATATAAATTACCTGAAAGCCAATCAAAACTTGCTAGACATACGAAAAGCAAGGAAATGTAACACATAACTAAAGAAAAAATCAGTAACTAGAAACAGACTAGAAATAACAGGACAGAATTAGCAGACAAAACTTTAAAACAGGATTATTAACATGCTCCGTGGATGCAGAGATCTCAAAGGAAATGTCTTACAGTGTATCGTCTTATTATTACCCATAAGAATTCCAAGTATTCCTAAATGTAAGATGGCCCATTAATGTCTAAATCTATAAATTTATATCAAAACATGTTGATAGGTTAGGATTCATGTTTGTGGAAGTAAAATCATATCTAGTTATTATCACACAACTACCTTTCTCTATAACATTTAGGAAGCTCGGCTGCTAGAGTCATTAAAAATCATACCTGGAATCTCTTAATATGATGGTGTCAGTTTCTAAATACAAAAACAAAATAAATGAAAAAATAAAATATAACCTCAAATCTGAGGATCTTAGATAACTAGCAATATATCAACGAGGATTCAAAAAACAAAACACACATGATATCAGCAACTTTGACCACTTTAGATGATGAGAAGAATCAGCAACAGTAAAAAACAGATGAAAAACAAAACAAATGTTTTGTTGTTGTTGCTACTGTGTTAATTCTTCCCCTTTCCTTTGTTCTCCATTAAAACCTCCTCCTCAGCATCCTGGCTTTTTCCTCAATTTTCTCAGTTTCATCCTGGGCCAATGTTTAGAATCCTGGGACAAAGTTCCCTGGAAAGAATGCAGTTTATTCTCCGGTAGCACAACTCTCCCAGTTCTCCCTTTAATTCCCTGACATTTTTATATATCCCTACACATCAAAAATGATAGGTTTAACAACTGTAGATATTCTAGGACAAGAAAAATTTCAACAAAGCATTATACTGTAGTATTGGAAAAATTGAAAACTGTATAAATTACAAATTTTCTCAAAATCCAGAAAGCAAAACCCTTCAAATGAAATGTGTCACAAGTTCTCAACATTCCACTTACTGACTAGCCTTGATTTCTCAGTCTAGAGTTCAATTATTATATGGGGTCAGCTTTTATAGTCTTACTTTTCATCTGCCCATCTCCATCCATTCCCTTGAAACACTAAACTCTGTCTCCAGGAAATGTCTTTGCTTAGGTCTTTGCCACTAATTATGATGTTTTCTGAGGGTTTCTTGTTAAACCTACCAATTCTTATCTCTAACACCTCAAAATATGCAGATAAGTCAATAAGGGAAAATACTGGTTTTACCAGTCTCAGTGTGTTCAGCTGTCCTTTAGAATTTCTGAACAAGTGTGATGATGAACTAGCCCAATGTCTAGCAAAAATTCATGAACACTACCAACAGAACTATTGGACATATTCTGACATCTCCCAAGACCAACGTAAACTCTAAAAGATAGTAAATACAATCAGTAACAAGAAATTATATATACTATTTCCCATCATATATAGTGTAACTATCTATTTCCCATACTTTACAACTCAGACATCTATATTTTCAGAGATCCAGTCATGTTATTTTAAAATGTTTAGTTCTTTATTCTCAACTTGCAAATTATTCTGTCTGGTTGAAATATGTTATTTATAAGATATAACTCATATTTACATAAAGAGAAACTTTAATGTAGATTTTCTGTTATTCACCAGAAAGAAATATTTGATTATCCATTTGGGCAGACTACCTAAGCTCTAGGACATGCTCAAATAGCAAAGATGAATTCTAATATACTCTTAATAATGAATGGGTAAATAATGTGAAATTTTTCAAGATCATCTTAGGAAACTTATAGGAGCTTAGGGAAAGTCACTATCCAGTGTGGAAAAAAAGAGAAGAAAAAGAGCCTGGGTGGCAACACAGGTTTGTGAGAAAATGAAACATGGGGAACAAAAGCAAAAAAAACAAAAACAAAAAACATATGTACATTGGTTTGTATTGAATTAGTGAAAATATATGCTCTGATGCATTTTTCCTAATGAAATATTGGAAAAACATACATTGCTTATTAAAATACATGTACACTCATACCCACACAGAGGAATGTTACTCAGCCATAAAAAAAAATGAGATCTTGCCATTTGTGACAACATGGGTGGACCTAAAGGGTATTATGCTAAGTGAACTAAAAGGAAGACGAATATGTGATTTTACTTATGTGTGGAATTTAAAAATCAAAACAAATGAACAAAAAGCAAAAACAGACCCATAAATACAAAGAACTGGTGGTTACTAGAGGGGAGAGGGACTGGGTGATAGGCAAAAGGGGTGAAAAAGAATGGGAGACATAGGCTTCAATTTATGGAAGTTACAGGAATGAAAGGTGCAGGATAGGGAATATAGTTAATGATATTGTAACAGTGTTGTATGGTGACAGACAATAGCCACATTTGTGATGAGTTTAACCTAAGATATAAAGTTGTCACATCACTATGTTGTAACCTGTACTAATGTGACATCATGTGTCAACTATAATTATATATCTATATCTATATAGATATCTATAAAGATATATACTTATATACCATAAGACATTTACTATGTAGCTTCTTAAGTACTTAAGGATGGATTTCTTGAGAATTCCCCTAAAGATAAGAGAGCTGTTTAAGTTCATAATTTGGAAGAGTCTGCTGGAACATAGATATGTTTGATCCATGTACAGTTAACAAGTACAGCTAATAGAATACCATCGAAAAGTGAGCCAGTACTTCAGCCATATAGCTAGCCAATCCATATTTAGTGCTAGGTACTCAGTTGCGTTTTCCCCAAAATTCATATGCTGAATCTCTAACCTTTAATGTGACTATGTTTGAAGACATGGCCTATAAAGAGGTAATTAAGTTTAAATGGTGTTATAAGAGTTAGGTCCTGATAGGATAGGGTTAGTGTAGTTAGTGTCCTTATAAGGAGAGACACCAGAGAGCTCGCTCTCTGTCCATCTTCCCCCCACCCCGCCAGCTCAATCTCTTCCTATCTCTCACCTCTATCTGCCTGTCTCTGTCTCGCTCATCTCTTAATCCCTGTCATGTGAGGACACAGCAAGAAAATGGATATCTGCAAATCAAGAAGAGCCCTCTCAACAGAAAGTAAATTCTGCCAGACATGGATCTTGATCTTTCCAGCCTCCAGAATGGTGAGAAAATAAATTTCTGTGGTTTAAGCCACTTATTATATGATATTTTGTTATGGCAGCCCAAGCCAATAAATATTTAGTGTACCTAAAACTGCATTTGAGAACAATACAAGTTCATGGTTATTTGAGTGGGGGTGAAGGGAAAACCTCTGCTCTGTGCAATGCCCCAGAGATATGCAGATGACAGGGAAATTTTTTGAAGTTAAATAAACTATACTCTTACCAGAAGGAAATGTAATGTATGTTGTGTATGTACGTGTCCATCATGTCCTGCTATGAAATCTGTCACTATGCAAAGTGACAGAAAGACTCCTAGGTGTTCTGGAAACCTAGATCGACAAAAGCAAAGAGCCGGTAAGGTAAAGACTGTCAGAGGATGTTTAAACTGACTGAGATGTAGGAGAGTCTGGATGGCTCAGTTGGTTAAGCATCCTACTCCTGTTTTCAGCTCAGGTCATGATCTCATGGTTCTTGAGTTTGAGCTCCTCATCTGGTTCTCTGCTATCAGGGCAGAGCCTGCTTCACATCCTCTGTCCCCCTTTCTCTCTGTCCCTCCCCAACTCGTACTCTCTATCTCTCTCTCAAAAATAATAAACATTAAAGAAAATACAGTGATATACGAATACAGAGTAGGATTCTTTAATGGACGAAGTGATGACACAATCCTCCAAGCAGAGGGAAAACCATGTGTGAAAATCTACTGGAAATGGAAACATATTTATCCAAAGAAAATAAGGGGAGGGAGGGATATTGGGCCAACGGAAGCTAGGATTAGACAAGGAGGATGGGAAGCTATGATAGGAGTTACATGTATTTTTCCATGCCATACATTGGAGATTATATGCCATAAGAAAAGATTATAAACATGGAGTCACATGATTAGATTTGTATTTCTAAAGATCACTCTAGTCGTGGTGTGTGGAGCGGATTCCACGAACATAAACGTGGAAAAAGTATTTAGGAAGTCAATGTAGTTGTCCGAGTGTAGATTCAAAAATATTGCATAAAACTGAGACTGAGGAGGCCTTCAGAAAGACTTTAGTCCACTTTAGAAAGAGGACTTGGTGATAAATTGGTAAGAGAATATGCAGGAGTGATTTAAGGAAGACTCAAAGATGTATAGTTCAAACACAGATGAATGGCTGCCCATTCACTGAAGAGTCTGGATGAAGGAAACATTGGTAAAAGGAGAGATGATTACATTAACTCTAGGGTGTATTTTTAAGCACCCAATGGGAATTATTAAATGTAGGCACATTATAAATAACAACAGAGTTGCCTGGACTAGAGATTTTGATTGGGAAGTTATTTCATGTACATAGCAATATAAGCCAGGAGAGAGAAGAGGGCCAGGTTGACAGTCCTACACGATAGTTGGAATTTATACACAAAGGACCTCAGGGAACAAAAATCTATGATCGTATTTTGACAAAAGAAAGTGACAATAGTCATATTTCAAAAAGAAGGTGTGCTGGGCTGTGTGAAACACTGCTGCTAAATAAAAACAGTTGAGTCTAAAGTTGCTTATCAGATGTATCGGATGGAAATCCCTGGTGTGGTCCTTTGGGGCATTAACCATAAACTCCAAATGGTTTGGAAGTGAAAGGAGTGGAGAAACTTTTTCCACAAAATTTGTTTACGAAAAAGAATGGAGACGTAGGCTAACATTGGTAAAAGGAAGTAGAATTCTAGGTCTTCAAGTTCTTGTTCCAAAGTAATTTTAGGCTTTTAGAGAATAGTTGCAAAGATAGCACAGAGGATCCTCATATATATTGTGAAGAGTTTTTTTTTTAATATGTTCTTTATGAGAGATACGTTAAGAACATTTTTTTATGCTGTCAAAGATGTCTAGTAAATGAGGGGAGTCAGGAGATTCATAGAAGATAATAAGTAATGAATATTACAAGTTTCCTGAAAATTTAGTCATATTCAGGGCACTAGTACAGAGATGGCCTTGGATGTGTAAATATGGGACAGGAAGAAAAAAAATGTGTCTGGGGATTTGGAGCTATGAATTTGAAGAGGTTATGTCCTAATGTGCTCTATTTTTCTGTGTGGTAGGTGAAAAATCTTGTCACCTTAAAGTGAAGAGGAACATGAGGATCTTGAAAGCCCGAAGAGAGTGAAAAACTTAGAACTTGTCCTTTCCCAGTAATTGTGAAAATGCAGGAGGAGAGGAACAGGATGGGTTTGCTAGACAGTTGGAGGCAGTTGATTGACAAGGCCATCCGCTTGACTGGATCTTGTATTATTTTTTTACATGACCCAAGTGGGGCATAAGCCTGGAGATAGCAGTTTAATGAATATGGACCGAGGCTATACAAGAAAAACAAACAGAAGTACAAACTTGTACCAAAGAAAGTGAGGTAAATGATTCTCCATTTCTTTTCCAGACTAATTTTTAAGCTAATTAGTTTAAGTGTGAAATTTTTATTAATTTTTGGTATGCACACACACACGCACACACACTCACAAGGGAAAATATATTTACAATGCTGAGCTTTCTCAGTCAGGAGTATGTTAAATATCTCAGTTGTTGCAAACCTTATTTTATGTCACTTTGCAGTGCTAGTTGTTGTTTGCAATACAAATTGTAATTGTGTGCATAATTCTCATTCCACTGGGTGTTTACTCTGATGTCTCTAGAAAATTAAATGTTTAAGTCACCAAATTGATGACTGTTACTTTAGCTATTGAGCAGAATTCAATAAGAGGGACTCCATGGCCTGTCACTGAAAATGCTTTACACTCTGCTTCTAGAGATGGATCTGTCTATTTGAGCCTATAATTAAATCTTGTGCAGGCTTATGCTAACATATTTACTTTTGACAATTTAAGAAGTCAATAACATCCATTATTATGTATACATTATTGATCTTTTGAATTTTACTTTTCAATTCCACATCATGCATTAAAAAAAAAAACTATTCTTATAGAAAAGTTGTTTTATTTCCTTTTTGCTAGCCTATTGTGAGTCTAAAAAATAGACAAAATCAAATGAATATTATATAACATTAATTATCATGACATATAGTCACCAATATCAGTCAATATTTAATATATATCAAATTTGGATTTAAATGTGTGGATTTAAATATAAATATCAGCAGCATCTCTTATTTATTAACAAGGCCACCTTGAGAACTACTCATTTAAGTCTCTATTTCCTCATATTAAATTATATATAATAATATAGGCCTCAAAGAGTAGCTGTTTTTATTTGTCAGTAATAAATTAGTGATAAACTATTATTGATGTAGAACTTCGTAGACCACATAGTCTGTAAGAAAGATTGATATATAGGATTCTTTATAAATGTTACATGATTAAGAATTCTGAAGATAGAAAATATATATTAGTCCATGTTTAGTTTGTACTTTTTATGCAACAAAGTGCATAAGTTATATGAATAATTTATTTCCATATTAAACTGAGAACTCCAAACAATGCTTAGAGAAAACCATTCTAAGAGCACAATGATACATTTCTTGAAGTGTTTTTGTTACCTATCAAAGGAAGAAACAAAGTGAGACCCAAGGAAATATAACTAACCAGTTTAAGAACAATAAAATGGTACTATATGGGAACATAATACGCCAGAAGTATGGATTTGAAATGGTACAAAATCTAGGTGTACAGAATCCCAGTTAATTTCCATCTATGCACATATTCTTGTGTATCCTTTAGAAGAGAAACAGCTCTATATTTTAAGAAGGGATGAGACTGTAAAAGAAGGAAAGCGTAATGAGGTGGGAAAGAGTTTGAAGGGGAAAACAAAGTTCAACAAGACTGAGAAAAGAGAAATGAAGAAGGAAAATATACTTGTATTATAATATTTTAAACAATTTTGCTGCAGAAACAAAAAACTGGTTAAAGCCAAAATATGCATAAGTACCACTTAACATAAAATGTTTTTCAGGGAGTACAACTTTACAAAGTCTGAGAATGTACAACAGATTAGCGATTTATCTGCTGATCACCGCCAATCTAGCTGTAACCTCTTCTCTGCAATATGTATTTTTATGGGTACTCTTTTAAAAAACTAATTCACCCTTAGGAAATATAAAGACCTCTTTTCTTCCCTTTAGTTAATGAAATTGACAAATATACACAGAGGAAAAAATGTGTAAAGTGTGCTCACTACATCACCCAATTGTGCACATTATTAAATGTCCTTTCTGTACACTCTCATGTTTTCCTGAAGATAATTATTTCAGTGCTTCCTTTGCCTTTTATTCTCTATTTAAAAATAGTTTTCTCCAGGGGCGCCTGGGTGGCTCCATCGGTTGAGCATCCGACTTCGGCTCAGGTCATGATCTCACAGTTTGTGGGTTCGAGCCCCGCATCAGGCTCTTTTCTGACAGCTCAGAGCCTGGAGCCTGCTTCGGAATTTGTGTCTCCTTCTCTCTCAGCCCCTCCCCAACTTGTGCTCTGTCTCTGTCTCTCAAAAATAAATAAATGTAAAAAAAAAATTTTTTTTAAATAGTTTTCTCCAAATGGTCCTGCAGATCTATTGTACTTTTTCCTAACCATAATATTTTCTCACAGGTAGTTCTTCCATCCCCTTTTGGACTGGTTGCTCCCTAGTCTTGCTGCACAGTCTTCCTCCTCAGACTTTCATTCATCTTCAACCTAGGACTTCCTCCATTATGTAGCATCCATTGTTTTCTGACCTCCATGCTTTCTCATTTTTGATTAATTTATTAATTTTGCCAGAGTCCATCCATCAGTAGTTGTCTTGAGTCCTGGTGTTGAATTTTCTTGGATTCTGTATCAAACTGTCTTGCTGATAGCCAGGATGCCCCTAACCAGTCACTCTGGGTGGTAACTTCTCTAATCCGCTAAAAGAATTAATACTATTTCATTACACGTCTCTTTCCTAAACACGTATTCTAATATATCATCTACTAATTTCTTCTCTTTCAAAGAGCTAGAGGGCTAGAATTGGTGACTTCCCTTCTGCCGGGTCTTTGGACTTAGATAAATTCCAAACAGGCTCTGCTAAACTAGTTTCCCTTGAGGGCAGGGCTTGTTAAGAAGAACAAACAGATAGAGGCCTATTCCAGAGCAGTGGCTTTTACTCTTCCCCTGCCAGATGTAGGAGATGATTTTTCTCTAACCTTCACTGATTAGAGTCCCTGATGGGACTCCTGGACATAAAATTTGTGAAAGACTGGGGCCACGTGGAGATTTTAACTCCCAAGCTAGTGCACACTGGGATTCTAGCGATTTGTCAATCGCAGTCTGTTTTCCTATTAGGATTGGCACTAGTGACAAGATTATGTTCCACTTCAGGACTCATCCACCCAATAAGCTGTGATTCTCTGTATTCACCTATCTCTCTAGTCTTAAGGGAAACAGTCTGCCACTTGGTTTTGACTCACTGATGACTAAATAGAGTCGATGACTTTCAGTTTATCCATCTTTTTTCTTGTTGTGAGGAAGACAGTGACCACTCCCAAGCTCCTTACAAGTTGAACTGGACACTGGAAGTATAATCAATCTACAAAAATTCTGTTACTAATTCTTCCCTTAGCTTGTCAATTAATCTTAGACTTGTCAGTCACAGTTCCTTACTGTTCCATGCTCTTAATTTGTTCAGTGTAAAAATGAATGTTTCATTTTATTTTGTCCCCTAAAGATAGATCTCTTAATAGTCGGTCCACCTTACCGAATATTTACCAGTCTATTCTTAATCTTTGTATTTTGGGACTGTTTCCTGAATAATTCTCTCACTAATGTGCCATTCAATACTCCATTTAGGAATTTTCTTTTAGCCCCTGCTATGTGTAAGAAATTGTGCTAAGTACCGAATCCAATGCAAAGAGAAGCAACATGTGATTTCCACATTGAAGATCCTAGCAGTCTACTGATAAGGTTTCCCAAACACATACAGAAGGTTCAAAGTGATAAAATGGCAATGCATTAGCTTCCTATGGTTGGTATAAAGAATTATCAAAAGCTGGATAGCTTAAATCTGTAGAAATGTATTCTCTCATGGTCGTAGAGGCCAAAAGTGCTAAATCAAGGTGGTGCAGGGCTACACTCCCTCCAAAAGCTAGAAGGAATATCCAGAGTCTGGGGACTTCAGATGATTTTTGGCTTGTGGGTGCATTGCTCTAATCTGTCTGGATCTTCTCCTCTGTCTCAAAACCCTGTTTTTCTCTCACAAAGATAATGCAATTGAATTTAAAGCTCACCTGGCTAATCCAGGAGAAATCATTCCTCTCAAGATCCTTAACTTAATCATACCTTTGCTATACAATATCCAAGGGTTCTGGATAACTGGGCATGGACATATCTTTTGGGGGCCATGATTCAATGCATTATGGCCAATAAACACCAAAAGCTATAGGAATACTGAATGAAGTCAGGGAACTCAAGCTCTTGAGGTTGGTGTATTTAACCAGGCAGAGATAAAGTGTCTTAAGCTTTTGTTTTTTGATTGTATGTTTTTTGTTTTTCCAACAGAAGTAATCCACGCTAAGTGATTATTTCTGTGTCTATTATAATCCTAAACATGAACACATGTCAGTGACACATCACAAAACCTCAATCAGCATACTATCTCAATTGATTTAGAGCTGGGTGCAAACCCACACATAGTGGAGATGACTGGATTTCAAGGTGATTATAGGATTAATCTGATTTCCTCAGTCACAATGCTCATCAGTGATAAAGTCAGAATTTCCATCCGTGTTTTTGTGACATAAAACCCATGATCTCTTAAGGAAAAGAATATAAAAATATTGTAATAAAAATAAAATAATATTAGCCAAAGGAATATCCTATTTTCTTTTTATCTTGAGAATAAAGTATGTTCACTCAGATGAGTTTGCCTTCTTTTTTATTAACTCAGAATCTGAGGACAGCACTCTTTGGATTATCTTACCAGCTCCCTGGTTATCATTTGAGCTACTTCGATGAACTGGTGAGCCAGTAAAAGCAGGCTTAAAAAGCAAGAAACTTTCTGCCATATGCCTTTGGGCCTTTCTGTCAAAGCAATCCTGATGTATCCCATAGAGGCAGAGGAAATGGAACCCCTGAGCCAGAGGTAACATCAGCAGAGCTGATGAAATGAGAAGCTGTGCTCACAGGCTTTGGTAGCATCGTCATCCTTTCCTATTTATTGATATATTCTTACTGAGGATAAGAAAAGACTTTTTGAGGCACGCTTGCCATCGATCAGTTCCAGAATGCTTGGAGGTGAGGAAGCTTGGCTTGTACATGAAGGGCAAAGAATCTGCATTCCATAAAGCAGAGCATCACATAAGCTGTTTTGCCCTAAAGCATAAATGAAGATCAAAGTAGTGAAGGGATTTAGTGGCACAAATTTGTCAGATCCTTGTTTTTTGAAAAATAAATCATATGATAAACTAATAATGGAAGACAAAAGACCTGAAAACTCAAAGAGAGCTGGGCTGTTTATCTCCAGTTACAATACTGTTTGATGAAATTATTTTGGGGCTTTGAGCAAGCTGTAGGCTTTGAGAGATCAAGTTATCATTCTGATAGATTGACCCTTTCTGATTTGTAGTTTTGCTTTCTTGTTCATTCTGTGATGGCGTTAGTACTTCTAAACCATCTGTTGATAAAATGAACAGAAAAAGAATAATTTTATGAAGGCAAAACTCGATCTAAATTTCGTGCATTTATTAAAAATAGAGAAAGTTTAATTGGTGGCCCAAGGCCATCAAAAATGGTCATTCTTTTTATGACTTTGCTTGTCTTTATTTTATAGCCTTAGTGTCTGGAATAGTTTCTTTAAAAAGAAATACGTGGTGAGTCTAAATACCTTGCATTTATAGGATCTTCAATTTTAAACCCGCAGACTCAAGATCTTCTATGTATTCTTGGCCTCTCCTCCAAATATCAGCCTAAGTAGAGGCCTAGCTTGTTAAAAGGGAACTTATTTTCTTTTGGTCGCCCTTGCTCACAGCCGATCCTCATTAGGGAAAACAAACCTTACTTTAAAAGAAACTAGTGGGAGTTAAGGGAGAGGTCAATGTAAATTAGTTCAAAGAGGGAGACTTCAATAGTTAACTAGAAGAGAGGCAGGAAGCCATATAAATAGAGACATCAATTTGAAAGAAAAGACCTGGGGCCTGTTTTGTTCAAAGCTAAGCCTTTAAGTGAGGCTCTCTGTCTCTCACACTTTCCTTTCTCTCTCTCACAGATGTTTACCTGTCTGTGAATGAGCGCTGTGCATCCTTTTTGAAGTTTATTTCCATGCAACATCTGTGAGAATTTTGGCTTCAGGTCTTACTTCAAAGCTTTTGTACCTAATGATAGCACAAACAGATGATTCAACAGTAACAGCACACCCTCCCAGGAAGGCATTTCCATGTGACACAATTTTTGATGTTTAATAGCAGCATAAATTTTCAAAAGGCAAACAAGGTATATTAGGTGCTTGCTAGGAAAGAATCAACTTTCCTGTGCCAAAAAAAAAAAAAAAAAATGATGGCCAAATGGTAAAATGAGAGATTCTGATGCTATCTCTTCAGCAAATCACTTTTTTTTTTTTTTTAAGCTTTACAAATAACGGTTTTGAGTGCTATTTAGTAATTGTCTTATTCCTGGAAGGAAAAACATAGCTAATAGTTTGGACCAGCTCACAAATTAACTGCCACTTGATTTGTGCTATTTGGTACCTTGATTTGTTCTAATCATCTCATATACTCTATCATGTAGCCTTCACAGTAACCCAGGAATTAAGTCCTAGAATTATTTTATAGATGAGAAGCTGATAGTTGAAGGAATCTTATAACTTTCCCACGGTGACACACCCAGTAGGTGAAACCAAAATTTAAACTCAGCAGACTGACTCAAGTTCATGGAACCACTGTCTACACTGTTTCAAGAATATTCTTGGATTAATGGATACTTTTACCTTTCTTGTGTGTAGCCACTTTTAATATTTTTTTTTTAATTTTTTTTTCAACGTTTTTTATTTTTTTATTTTTGGGACAGAGAGAGACAGAGCATGAACGGGGGAGGGGCAGAGAGAGAGGGAGACACAGAATCAGAAACAGGCTCCAGGCTCCGAGCCATCAGCCCAGAGCCTGACGCGGGGCTCGAACTCACGGACCGCGAGATCGTGACCTGGCTGAAGTCGGACGCTTAACCGACTGCGCCACCCAGGCGCCCCTAATATTTTTAAGACATACAGAAGACTGAGTATGAAATAACTATCAAGAACATATAGGTTTATACTGTTAGCTGAATTAAGATGTACTGTAACAATGTCCAATGATGGTATTTTTTAGAATTTAAACTAGAAAATGGGTTGATTATTAACTTCCCCCCAAAGTAGATCCACTTACTATAGACACACGTGTAAGGCACCATGTCTGTTGTAGTAAAACAATGAGAAATCATTAGACCTTCTTTTGATGCTTGGAAATAAGATTCTTTAGTCCACAGATACTCTACATAGATTTTTTTTCCCCCCAGTAAAACAACGTTAATTGATATCTACATTTACCATTATAGGTCCTGGATGGCTTATCATTCTGTTCATGACATTTTTTAACAAAATAAAAGCTATTTGACTAAAGAAATCATATAACTTTTGAATCTACCAAATGAATATCACCCAAGTGATTTCAAGAAGTAATGAATATGGAATTCTGTGAGGGGTGTTTAGCATATTAGTTAGTAGATAGTGGTATTGCTTTAAGACAAGAGTGGATTACACTGATTTTGAAAACATTTTTTTTTTTCATTTTCAAGACTATATATAATATGAAGATTGCTTTGTTGATAACAATCAGACCTTACTGGTAACCATCAAACAAGAAAATCTACCCTTTCCTCAAAGCATTTTATATTTTGAAACCCTATACAGAAAAACAAACACCATAAGACCAAAACACATGTAAGTTATTATATAATTATAACATGCTGTTTGTGTTATTATAGAGATAGGTACAAAAAGGTCAGACAATAATATCAAAATAATTCATTTTAGATGCTCTATATAAATTTAAGAAGCACAAAGTGACCACCTTAAACCATGGGAGAAAGCTCAGAGATTTTAATCCTAGCAATGGAAAATGGAACAGAATTAATTTGAAGTGAGAGCATTGATCCTTAGACACACATTTATTATATTTCTTGTTTTGTCAAGGGATAAAACTAAGACACTGATGTGAAACAAAGACCAGGGGATTCTACTAAAAAGACCCGCTCAACAAGGATCCAGAGTAGAAAGAACTTCTGGCTTATTTCCATTACCAAGGCTGTCCTTACAGATTTTCTAGGTAGAATTGTTTGGAAAATTAAAGACATCTTTTTTTGCAAGTGCCCCATTGTAAAGTCACTATTCTTAATGACTTAAATAGCAATATCTTTTATTGCCCACTTAAAATGATATATGAAATAATCCACCAGGAGAGATTACACAGTACCATGTATTCTCACTAAGGATGCACAGTGCTCACTCATCAACAGGTAAATCTTTTGAGAGAGAGAAAAGAAAGCAAGAGAGATACAAGACACACTTAAAGCTTTAGCTTTGAACAAAACAGGCCCCAGGCCCTTTATTTCCAACTGGTGTCTTTATATGGCTTCCTGCCTCTCTAGTGGGTAATTACTGTACTTCTTTCATTAGGATACCTTTCTCATATTAGACATTTAGCCATGAAATGGACGGGAAAAGAAAAAAAAATGTTCTACAAGTATAACTTGAAAACACGAACAGCAGAGTACCAAAGATGACCTTCGTCCACCTAACCCACTTCACATGAAGAAGCCAACAGCCATTGCTTTGACCCCTGTAAATTCTTACTCTTTTAAAATTTCTGTGAATAGTCGAATGATTTGAACAGTCATAGAAAGAACAAACCCTATTAGGAAGAAGGAAGTTGAATGGAGGTTTGCATATGGACGTGTGTTGTCCTCTTTCTACATGGATGGGACTATTTGTCAGAAAATGTTTTCATTACCAAGGCCTACAGTCATTTCTCTCTGGTGACAGCACAGGAAAAAGAGCAAAGGGGCAGATAACCAGGGAAATTCCTGCACCTGTCAATTGGAAATGCAGTTCTGTTCACAGATTCCACCAAGAAAGATAAATTGATTTCTTAGAAGACATGGGCAGTGAAAGTCCAATAAATTGTTGAAAATGTGTTGGGTTTGTCTTCCAAGAATAGGAAACACTTGTCTACAGATCTTTTTACCTGTAAATTTCAAAAGTACGTATAGTAAAAATTGCAAACACTTTCAAAATAATTCTATTTATAAATGTTTCTTTCAAACATTCAGGATTAGAATAATACGATGTGGTGCAGGATGGTAGGGAACTATAAAACTGGAAAGTCAAGTTTGGTACATTTCCAATGCTGTGAAGGAACACATTAAAACAGTGATATAAAATATAATTTTCTATAGGAAAAAACATGTAATATGGATTGTATTTAAGGGACCGATTCATTATACATTGAGGGAAAAAAAAGAATATTAGTAACAGGTAAAAAGAAAAGAAACATTTTTGGATAATAGAAGAACACTTTTTCTACCAAAATATCATCTTCCCAAACTGCATGCCATTAAGGAAGTTTCTACTAATGTGTTATAATTTTATTGGGTATAGGATAATATCCAGGAAAAAATATTTCAATATCAAAATAAAACACTTCCAACCACCTACCAAAAATATAAAGTAGAATTTTGAAAAGAACAATGAGTGTCAAAGTTGCTCTGCTATCTTAGCAAATAAATGTTCAAAATTACTTTATAAATATTAGATATTTTGATCTCATATTCAGTTTTAGAAATTCTTCAGGAAACTTAGTCTTATATACAAGAATGATTAAGATATCATGAGCATATAAATAAAACTATTTCAACTATGGAGATTTACATATGAAATGTGGATACATCTGCAATATGATTTTGATGTTACCTATAATTTTTTTCTGCTCACTTTTCGAACACATGATTTCTTGATTTTGTGGATATATTTTTGGCGTTTTAGGTTCAGAGCTAAAATTATCCAATGTTTAGTAAAATGCTTCAAGTTTGAATCATGGTACATTGTCAATTACATTGTTTATTGCAAATACACATCAAGAATTGTTTTGTCACTTATGTTATAAAGATTTATAAAATATAATTTCAATTCTCAAATGGCTTATGTTCTAATGAAGGAGATAGTGTATAAATATGTCTATTAATATAAGGTTAACATAAAATTGTATAAAATGATCATATTTAAATTATTTGATATATGTTGTATGTGAATATGCTATATAATGACCAATCCATACTATATAATAATAATTTAAAATATATGATAAAATGTATTAACATATGATACATGCCTAAGAGTTTATCTATAATTATATAAATACTTAATAAATGAGTTCTTTAAATGAATAAGTAACTTCAATATTATGAATAAAGATAAAAAACTATTTCTAAGCCACTAACAACAAGATCATGACTGCAGCAATTTCTTTAAATTTCCCCTTGGGGCGCCCGGGTGGCTCGGTCGGTTAAGTGGCCGACTTCCACTCAGGTCATGATCTCGCGGCCCGTGAGTTCGAGCCCCGCATCGGGCTCTGTGCTGACTGCTCAGAGCCCGGAGCCTGTTTCAGATTCTGTGTCTCCCTCTCTCTCTCTGCCCCTCCCCTGTTCATGCTCTGTCTCTCTCTGTCTCAAAAATAAATAAACGTTAAAAAAAAAATTAAAAAAAAAATAAATTTCCCCAAACTGTTTCATAAAAACCATATAGGCCATAAAAGATAGCAAGTTAAATAATTCACAGATGACATATTCATGGCAGCTATGTGGCAGGAAATCCTCCAAGAACCTCTGAGGGTGAGTGGTGTGGCCAAACCACGTGACAGCATCAGATCCACAACAGATCAGCTGCTGCCCAGTGTTAGATGAGAAGAAACAGGTAAGCACTGAAGGATGCAGTCATGAGACCCAGGAACAACAAACAGGTCATGGGACCCAGGAATAACAAACAAAAACTTGATCTCAAAAGTACCTAGAAAAATCTGAAATACTGTAAGAACTTGCAGGCTTCAGATTTCAGAGACATGTTAAAAAAACAAAACAAAACACTCTGAGAAACACATTGGGGCAAGGTGAAGATCAACCATAACAGACTAAATAGCCAGGCATCACTGAACATGCCACAAATATGTTTTACAAAGCCAAAGTTCCAGACCACCTGGGCAACTCAATCAGGTTGAGCAGCCAACTCTTGATTTCAGCTCAGGTCATGATCTCACAGTTTTATGGGTTTAAGCCCCATGTCAGGCTCTGCACTGACAGCACAGAGCCTTCTTGGGATTCTCTCTCTCCCTCACTGTCTGCCACTCCCCTGTTCACATGCTCTCTCTCAAAATTAATAAAATAAATTTTTTAATGTTTATTTAATTTTGAGAGAGAGAGAGAGAGAGAGAGAGCAGGAGTCGGGGAGGGGCAGAGAGAGAGAGAGTGAAGCACAGGATATGAAGCAGGTTTCAGACTGAGCTGTCAGCACTGTCTGATGCGGGGATTGAAACCGCAGACTGCAAGATCATGACCTGAGCCGAAGTCAGATGCTCAACCGACTGAGCCACCCAGGAGCCCCTAAAATAAGCTTTAAAAAGATAAAAATAATAAAGGCAAAGATCTACCCTGCAGGAGAACTATTGGGAACATAATTTGTGCTAAGAAGATAGGAATGCTAGAAATCCCACAGAAAGATTGTTATGACGCTAGAGGTAAACAGATCCGGAGTAAATAGATCTCAGGAAACAACATTCCAAAATAATACAATATTAAAAGCGAATCACTACTTTAAAAAGTCAAAGCATAAAAAAAGAAAAGAAAAAGTCAAGGCCTATAGACTTCAGAACAACAGAGTTAGAATCACACTAACCCTGAGATACAGAGCCATGGCCACCCAAAGAGGCCATAGTTTTTTGTTTGTTTGTTTGTTTGTTTGTTTGTTTGTTTATTTTTTAATATATGAAATTTACTGTCAAATTGGTTTCCATACAACACCCAGTGCTCATCCCAAAAGGTGCCCTCCTCAATACCCATCACCCACCCTGCCCTCCCTCCCACCCCCCATCAACCCTCAGTTTGTTCTCAGTTTTTAACAGTCTCTTATGCTTTGGCTCTCTCCCACTCTAACCACTTTTTTTTTTTTTTCCTTCCCCTCCCCCATGGGTTTCTGTTAAGTTTCTCAGGATCCACATAAGAGTGAAACCATATGGTATCTGTCTTTCTCTGTATGGCTTATTTCACTTAGCATCACACTCTCCAGTTCCATCCACGTTGCTACAAAAGGAGAGGCCATAGTTTTGAATACTAAGTGGTAACAACAGAAGAGTACATCCTTGAGCATGAAACTTCTCACATGTCCTCACAAAAGAAGGATCTATAGTCAAAAGAGAAGATCTATAGTCAATAAGCTAAAGACAAGGAAGAGCTGATCCTGTAATTCCAGTCTGACTCTGAAGGCCTGAGCACCAAGGGACTCAATGGCGTGAGTTCCAGCAGGAAGACTGCAGGTTTGACACCTAAGAACAGCAGGTATAAGGGCAGGGAAATAACAATGCCCCAGCCTGGAGCCAGTCAGACAAGAGAAGTTCCCACTAACTCAGTCTTTTTTGTTCCACTCAGGTTTTCAGTTGATCAGATGAGAGGCACCTACATTAGGAAAAGCAATCTGCTTTACTCAGTCTACCAATTCAAATGTTAATCTCTTCCAGAAACACTCTTACAGACACACCAGATTAATGTTTCACAAAACGTCTGAGCAACTGAGCCAAGTTGATTCACAACATTAATCACACCTACTATGACACCCATTTCTTTGAAACATAAGTAGCAGAACAGGAATACATTTGAAACCCACACAAATATGCTGGCAGAAAAATATGAAATTAGCCAGCAACATTCCATGAGATAGTAACAATAAAACATGACATCACAAAATGAAAGGAAAATTGCAGCATATTTCAAAATGATTAAAGGTTTTAAAGGTAAGAAAATGATCAATGCTTTGAAAGAATAGCACAAATTAAAAATTTAAGTTCATAAGTAATATGTCTGTACAACATAAAAATATGAAAAAGGAGGGATTAACTGAAAGAATGAACTAGGAAAATTATACAGAAGTGTACCTCGGATTGGAGAAAACAGAGGATTAAGAGACATCACCAAAAACTCAAATGATAGGCATGGAAAAAATTCAAAAGACATATTTAGATCCATACTTAAAACTTTCAAGAAAACAATTTTTCCAAATGACTTACCTCCCTAATTAAAAACAATCAGTATAGAGATAAAATTCATTTTTAAAAAGAGATTACATAAAATTTAAAGATATTATTCACTATCCGAAAGGAATAAAATATTGATAAATTAGCATAAATAAAAATAATAAACTTTGCATGGCAAAAAAATAAGATAAAAAACACAAACAAAAACCTGAAGAATGTTTGCTATTTAAATAAAAGGGAGAAATAATGTATCTCTAATCTATGGAAAGGTCTTAAAAATTGAAGGGAAAAGCAAATACCTACAAGACATAAGACAGTAAAAGAAATAAAAATAATAAATCTGTCATACCAAGATAAGTCAATAATGTAATAATATTGAGATATAATTTATCATTTAGTTTGGCAGCAATCTAAAATCTTGATAATATAATCTGTTGTTAAGGATATGGGAAAATCCTTAAGTGTTAGGAATACAAACTGCTATGCCTTCTAAGGAAGACAAATTTGACAATTCCTAACAAAATAAGCATACATTCACCCCTTGTCCTTGCAACCCTTTTTAAGAATAATTTCAGAGACACACTTGCTAAAACACTACTTAGTAACTTGCAGGATTACATAGAGTATTATTTAAAGCAATAGACAGGAAATAACCCATCCCATTCTCCATCAGTAGGGACTGGTTGAATTAACTGTGGTACATCCATGCAATTGAGTTTATGCTGCTACAAAAAAGGAGTAAGGGACATCTCTATATAATGAAAATAATAGGATATGCAGTTAAGAGGGGAAAACGTACAGAACATCTCTAGAATACGTAATTTATATGTCATAAAGATTATGAATTACATGCTTCCCATACATATAAATAGGTAAATATAGCTGCAGGTTAGGTTTTTCCAAAAGTTCAGACACAGATGCTGAAATGGGATTTGGGACACAAATGTTTAAGATCAACTCCTGCAGCAAGACTGGAATCAAGAAAGGAGTTAAATGATGATGCAGTCCCAAGAAACCTTTATCCACAGAGTTCCACAGAGATATCTAGGCAAATGTTGCCATTCAGAAGGTCTCCAGTCAGGCTGAAATAGCCAGACCTTTGTACCCACTTCACCCTTGACCCATTCACCAAATATGAACTCCCTTAGGAGGAATTGAGTCCCTTTGGGTGGGGTAGTTCTCTGCATTTGAGGTAGACCAGGGGATAAGTAACAGTTGAAGGTGATTTTCAAACCAAACTTCCCAGAATTGTATATCAAGTTGTCTCTGAAGAGTGCATAACAGCAATCCTCCATATTTAACCCATGTGCTTATTGGATCTACTTCTCTACATATTTTCTGGTGGGTGAGAGATTAGTGGGAAGTACTACAGGCCTCATTGCCACAGGTAATCTGTGTCTCCTTTCCTCTTGCCATTAGCTACCACCTCTGGTGGCCTCCATGGCTTAGCTGGTATTGTGATAAAGGAGTCTGAGCCACAAGTCACTGTAACTTTCTTAGGACAAGATTATTATACCTGTCCATAAACAGCCAGAATTAGGCAAGAGAGTACCAAGAGATACTCAAATAGATCGTTCCACACGCGTTCTTTCATGCCTCTGGCATGTAACAGAAGCCGTGTCTCCTCTTGATCACTAGGATGATATTAATGTCAATATAAGTAGAGGAAGACCCAGTGTGTATTCTCCTTCTTCCTCTGTCTCTCAACTATGTGAGGACACAGAATATGTCTGTCTGCAAGTCAAGAAAAGGACTCTCACCAGGAATTTAATCTGCTGGCTTCTTGATCTTGGACATCCTTACCTCCAGAACTATGAGAAATAAATCTGTGCTTTTTAAGCCACTGAGTCTATGAGTCTAGTATTTTGTTGCAATAGTCTAAGTTGCTAAGGCAAATTCACTGGGGGCCAGAAGCTCCAACCCTACTTAGAGCTTGTAGAGTGTAGCCACCATGGTGAAACTTCATCTGCGTCTCCAGTAGGCCATTCTCTGTCAGTCTGGTCACTTTTGGGAGGATGTAGTATGCAGAAAGACCAGTAGAGTTTTTGGCCATGGACCAACACTTAAACTTCTTGTGCTTTGAAATCTGGTGCAATTTATTACACACTCTAATGCTAATGGATCAAATATTTGGTAAACCATGAGATAGTGGGTCTTTCTGCTGAGGTTCATCAGATTAAAGAGGGAAACCCTTATCTAGAATGTGAATCTGTATCAGTTATGAAAGAGTTTCAAAGTCGACAACTTGCTACAAGTAGACAGGATATATCAAGAAATTACAGCATTTGGGAGATCGGTTTTTCTTTTGTTGCTTACATGTTGGACATTTGGCAGCAGCAATAGCTATGTCAGCTCTAGTAAATGAAAATCCATGCTACTGGCCTCCATCTCTGCCACTGTAATTACTCTATCCTCTAGAGTAGATGTGTCTTACAAAACTTTCAGGGCAGAAGCCAATTGAATAGATCAGTGTATCCTCACTGTATCAGTATCCTCAAAACAATGGATTCATATGATGCTCTCTGCAATCTTTAGATAGTCCAGATCCCTGTTAACTATAAGAGAGCAAAAGGTAGTTACTAGTCAAGGGTAAAATTTGAATCTTTATTGTATATTGTAAGTGAAGAAAAACTTTTCTTGGTATTTTTTTTTTCTCATTAGAAATAAAAAAAGAACATGTATGCCAAATCAGTAACCACATACGATGAACCTGAGGCTGTATCCATTCTAACAAACTTACCACATTAGTCATGGAAGCTTCAATCAAGGCAACTACTAGATTGAGCTTGCAGTGGTCTACAGTCATCTTCCAAGACCCATCTGGATTCTGCAGGGATAATGTTAGTAACTTAACTGGGGATGTGATAAGGACCACCACCCTTGCATCTATCAGAAAGCTGGCAGGAATCTCCTAAATTCTGCAACGTAAATAGATACATTTTTAAAATTTATTTTTAATAATGTGGTCAGGGAGGGGACAGTTTCAGAACCTTACATTTGACTTTCTCCCTTTTGGTAGTTATCCACAACCAAGGACCCAATTTGGAGATTGTGTTAACTTCCAAGTATGTGATAACAGTTCAACATTCAGGGTCCAGGGAAATTATCACCAGAGAGCCAATCTAACCCATATATTTCCTGACTTCCATATGCCCCCTTATAAATATGAGAGCTATAATAATGTTCCCACAGTTCAATATCATCAAACTCAGCACTATGAAGTGCTAAAACTATGTGGGTAGCCCTCATTTTCTAATTTATAGTCAATTGAATAAGTGTTTATAATCCCCTTTGGGGAAAAACTGAAGAAATAATTACTGTCTGTACACACCATAGTGCTATGGTGTTGTTCCACTTGAAAAACCAGTGTTCACTGGGATCGAACTCTGAACAATGAGCTCAAGTCTGGAAACTCTGCAAGGGATCATATTTTAATTAAGGTGGCCACCCTCAGTTTCTCAGACACCAAACCTGGATTTATTCTGCTGGTTGAAGCTGAGAAATACAATTATTTGCCACCAGTCTCATTTGCCCCTAAGGAAGTCATATTCTATTAACTAGCCCTATTAGTCCCTTTGGATTGGGTTCCTGGGGCTGCTGCTCCAATTCTGCTAGTCATCACAAGATCTATGGCTAAGTACCACCTGGTTGCTGGCAGTTAAGTCCTGCCCTGGACTCTACAGTTTTGAAGTCCATACATGGCCATTATTTTCAGCTAGACAAGTTCTATAACAGTCCTTCCTATCTCTAGTCCTGGATTGAAAAGTAGAGCCACACTGAATTTTTAATGATGTTCCTGCTTTTTTTTACCAGGTTATTCAAATTTGGCTTTCTGTGTGTCCTTTGAGTTTTCCCAAGGAACGTTCCCAAAGAATCATCATGCTCATGTTCTGATTGTATATATTATATCCATTCTGGCATGTCCATTTCCTTGAACTTTCTAATCTCTTTATGATCATCTGACATGGCATTCTACACCTTGTGATTTTGCTCAACTTGGCCATTGTGTTTAACATGCCACTGGGAGCCATCTTATTATTTAATTTGCACAATCTCCTGGATCTCTTTCCAGGATGCTAAACTGTTTATCTCCAGAGAGTATTCTCAAGTAAATTAAATCTTCCCTGTTTTATCTTCCAATCTTTGAATAAATTATCTTCTAATCAAATGCCACTCATGCTGCCCAAATGATGACAAATATATGTCAAAAGGTTTGCAGTACAGTACTTTCTTTTTTTTTTATGTTTATTTATTTTTGAGAGAGAGCATGTGCACGCACTTGGGGGAAAGGAGGAGCAGAGAGAGAGGAAGAGAGAATCCCAAGCAGACTCCATGCTGTCAGCCCAATGTGGGGCTTCAACTCACCATGAGATCGTGACCTGAGCTGAAATTAAGAGTCTAACTTAACCAATTGAGCCACCCAGGTGCCCCAGTACTTTCTTTCCCTACCAAGCTCAGTGTATCTTCAGCAGGTTGTTGTGACTTAAACCTAGATAAAGGCCACATCACCAGGAGGGAAAGTGAGGGCATATGTTAAATGGTATGTATGTTGCCAAGCTAATAAATCTCAAGCTTTATGTTTGGCTATCTCTGCACTCCTACTATAAGACATGAGGGTCTCCTTGCCTCTACTAAGTCCCTTTGGCTGTCACATTTCAGTATTATATTTCTTATCATTCTATAGAGAAATTACAGCACATAAGAGTGTACCAGTATGGAAACTGGGATTATAGAAAATCAAGAAGGACTTAATGGTCTCCTTGCTTCTGTAGAAAATGAAGAAGGACTTACTGGTCTCCTTGCTTCTGGATCAATTCATGTTTACATTCATAACACTGTATTCTAACTTGTGAATCTAATGATTTTATTCTTTCCCCAAATTTTCTCTCTCTCTCTCTCTACACACACACACACGCACGCACACACACACATGCAGTACAAGACTCTATTTTATGTGACTTGCCTAAATATTAAACCCATTTACTACTAGTCTCTTTTGTGGCATTTAAATTTTTTTAATGTTTATTTATTTTTGAGAGAGAGACAGAGAGACAGAGCATGAGCCAGGGAGCAGAGAGAGACACACAGAATCTGAAGTAGGCTCCAGGCTCTGAACTGTCAGCACAGACCCTGACGTGGGGCTGGGACTCAAAGTCACAAACCCTGAGATCATGACTTGAGCTGAAGTCAGACACTTAACTGAATGAGCCAAACAGATGCCCCTCTTTTGTGGAATTTTAAATAGAAAAAAATGTATGTATGTATGCGTGTGTGTCTATACATATATATATAGAGAGAGACACACACACATATATGTGTATACATACATGTGTATGTATGTATGTATATGTATGTATACACATATATGTATGTGTATGTGTGTACATATATACATGTACATATATACACGCATATATATACACATACACATATGTGTGATAGCATATAAGATATGACATATATGTCATAAGACACATATGTCTATAAGCTAGACAGCATCAGCAATTATAAACACATGTACAATCATATTTTGGTTCTATACCAGTCAGTTTCCCTTAGCCCTTTACTGGACAGAAACCAATCCTAGACATCATAACATTTCAAAAAAATATATATATATAAAAACTAAAAATATTATTTAGCTGTCGACCTGGAAATTTAACAATACTTCATTAATAATATAAAAATCTAGTTTGTGGACATATTTCCATGATGTCTCTTTCAAAATTGGTTTATTGAAATCAGGATTCCAATAGGCACAAAATATTGATAGCTTGGTTGATGACTGTTTTGTCTTTATAGGTTTTTTTTCTCTATTTCCATGAAGTTTGTTTTTCTTTGTAGGTAGTCACTTGCCCTACAGAATTGACAAATTCTGTATTTTTGTTTGCATTCCTATAGGTTTTATTTTTAACATATTTCTTTGATTTTATGTTTTTCCTATAAATTGGTAGCCAGGGAAGGGATTTGATTAGATTTAGATTTGGTTGGCAAGTTTAATTCATAGTTGATGTGTTGTACTTCCTGTTTCTTTACATTAGGTGGCACATAATATCTGGTTGTATAGAGCTTTTGTTCTTAAACGTGATCACAAAGTTCATTTACTTAAAATTCCCCTAGACATGCTATGATTCTTAAACACCAATATATTCAGATGTACTGTTTTCTCTATGGATTTGAATGACCAGAGCATACTTTATATGGCATTATAATAATTATTCATTTTACAGGAATAAAACAACTGACTAAAATTAATATATAAGAATGGTTATTACAAAATTTGTTGGGACAGGAAAAATTAGAAACACATTCAATAGCAAGGAATAAAAGTACAGGTAAGTTAACATACTCATAAGATGAGTATCTTTTGTAGATACTAAGAGATCTTCAAAACATACTCAGTAACATGGAAAATGTTCTTAATGCAATGTTATATCAAAAAGTACCAAAGATAGGATTCCTGGGAAGAAGCACACTAAGAGGATACTGAACTCACCTCATTCCACAAATACACCAAGATAATAGCTACCATGTATACAACTAACTCTGAAAATGGCCTAAAGACTAGAAGAACAGACCTTTCATAGTTAATCACAGAGAAAAGGCCACATCAAAAAGGGTAGCAAGGGTGGAGATACAGTTGGGAACTAAACTCTCCTGTAACACACCCGAAATAGGAGGGACACCACAAGCATGGAGGAACAAAAGTATACACCACACCAGGCACCCCTAGCCCAGGGGAACTACGCTGAGGAGAGAGAGAGGGAGAGAGAAAGGAAGTAACAAATGAAATGGGCCACTTTTTCACATCACACACAAAAATAAATTCAAAATGGATTAAAGACTTAAATGTGATACCTGAAACCATACAACTCCTAAGAGAAAACATGGGCAGTAATCTCTCGTACATTGCCTTTAGCAATTTATTTATAGACAGTCGCAAGCAAGAGAAAAAACAGCAAAAATAAACTATTCTGGCTACACTAAAATAAAAAGTTTTGTAAAGAAAACCATCAACAAAACAAAGAAAGGCAACCTATTGAATGGGAGAAGATATTTGTAAATTATATATCCTATAAAGGATTAATATCCAAAATACCTAAAGAATTTATACAACTTAACACAGAAAAAAAATCCAATTCAAAACGGGGCAGAGGATCTGCAAAGACATTTTACCAAGGACGACATGGCCGACAGATACATGGAAAGATGCTCAACATTACTAATCTTTGGAGAAATACAAATCAAAACCACAATGAATTATCAACTTGCACCAGTCAGAATAAGTAGTATTAAAAAGACAGGAAATGACTAACAACGTGGATGGAACTGGAGAGTGTTATGCTAAGTGAAATAAGTCATACAGAGAAAGACAGATACTATATGTTTTCACTCTTATGTGGATCCTGAGAAACTTAACAGAAGACCATGGGGGACGGGAGGGAAAAAAATAAGTTAGAGAGGGAGAGAGCCAAAGCATAAGAGACTCTTAAATACTGAGAACAAACTGAGGGTTGAAGGTGGGTGGGAGGGAGGGGAGGGTGGGTGATGGGTATTGAGGAGGGCACCTTTTGGGATGAGCACTGGGTGTTGTATGGAAACCAATTTGACAATAAATTTCATATTAAAAAAAAGTATAGCACACACACACAAAAAAGACAAGAAATGAATGACAAGTGTTCACACAAATGTGGAGGAAAGTGAACACTCATGCACTTTTGGTAGAAATGTACATTTGTGCAGCCACTGTGGAAAATAGTATGGCGTTTACTCAAAAAGTTAAAAACAATAATACCATACAATCCAGTAATTCCACTACCGGGTATCTATTGAAAGGAAATGAAAACACTAATTTGAAAAGATATACATACTGCAGTATTACTTATCATAGCCAAAATATTGAATCAACTCAAATATCCATTGATTGATAAATCAATAAAGATGATGTGATGTGCACATGCGCGCGCACGTACACACACACACACACACACACACACACTATAATATAAAGCCAAGACTTAGATCTTGCCATTTGTGACAATATGGATAGACCTAAAGGGTATGTTAAGTGGAGTAAATCAGACAGATAAAGACATATACCATATGATTTCATTTATAGGAGGTATTGAAAAAAACTAATAAATAAACAAAAAGCAGAATCAGACTTATAATACAGGGAACAAACTGGTGGTTTGCTAGAGGGGAAGTAAGTGGAGGAATGAACAAAACAGAGAGAAAGGATTAAAAAATACAAACTTCTAGTTATAAAAAAACGGTCATGTGTATGGAAAGTACAGCATAGGGTATATCGTTAATAGTATTGTAGTCATATTGTATGGTTACAGATGGTGACTACAGTTATCATGATGAGCACTGAATAATGTATAGAATTGTTGAAACAATGTGCTGTACACTGGAAACTAAGATAACGTTGTAATTATATTATACTTCAATAAAAGAGTACCATTTATACATACTGTTCCTTAAAAAAATACAAATACTTATCAGATGTAATTTCAGAGTAATATGTAATTTTAATATCCTAGTGTTTGTGACAGTTTGTAAATATTCTAAATTTTAAGTTACATAATGTATGAAAAGAACCAATATTACTACATATAACTAAAAATTAAACTGATTTATAATTATAGATGGCAGAATAAAGTTGTTTCTTGGGCCCTTTTCTCAGTAATTTAGTGCCACCAACGAAAGGAAGATGAAAAATAACTGTATGCTCAGTAAAAATAGAAAATCTAATGGAAGATGATTTTGTTAATGTAATACGACCAAATTGAGGATGAACTCTGAGATCACAGAGGTAACACATATCTCAATAATACAATGCAAAGTTCTAAATGTAAGTGACCAATCTTGTGATTCCTGAACTGGAGTTTGGGAAAAGGGCAAGATTTTCCCAGGAGAATGGATGAATGCTCAGAAAACACATCCCCAAAAAATTGGATGGATAAGGCTTTCCATTATAGAACTCTTTGTACAGCAGCCAAGTGAGGACAACTCAATGTCCACATAGGAATGGGAAATAAATGATGAAGAATCCAGAATATATAAGACTATGAAGGTATTCTGAAAAAGTTATATATCTATAAAGAGATATGGAAAAAAGTTTCTAAATTTTATTATAAGATAAAAAGCATGATCCAAAGCAATACAAAGAATACTAGTCCAATGTTTACATTTCTACCAATCTGAATACTTACATTTAGTTAATTTTATGAATTAAATATATAAATAAAACATTTGTATTAAATTTGGTTTGGTTGAATGCTAAGCAGTTTATATATTTTATTATATTTATAAGCTTTTATTATTTGTTTTGAATTGCTTGTGACGATTCAATGTAATATTTATCTTCTATATATTTTATTAAACCTCTTGACTCTATTGATTATTTTGCATTGCAGAAGTTCTCTATTTTGAAATTTATTTTCAGTTTTTGAAGTTTTTGATATTTTTAAAAAATGTTTATTTTTGAGAGGGGGACAGAGGATCTGAAGCAGGATCTATGCTGACAGCAGTGAGCCTGATGTGGGGCTTGAACTCAGGAACCATGAGATCATGACCTGAGCCAAAGTCAGACACTGAACCAACTGAGCCACCCAGGTGCCCTGAAGTTTTTGATATTTAATCAAATCATTATAACTCCTTATAGTGTAGCTCAGTTTCAATTTTCTCCTATATAATTGTAGGATTTTATGCTCTATACATTTAAGTCCTTATTCCATCTGAATGCTACTTTGATTTGTATTTCAAGATCTATATAAAAAGAGCCATCTGCTAATTAAGTGTACATATTTAAGATATTTGCAAATGACATATCTGATAAAGGGTTAGTATCCAAAATCAATAAAGAACTTACCAAACCCAACACCCAAAAAACAAATAATCCAGTGAAGAAATGGACAGTAGACATGAATAGATATTTTTTCAAAGACATCCAGATGAGTAACAAACACATGAAAAGATGTTCAACATCACTCATTATCAGGGAAATACAAATCAAAACTACAATGAGATACTATTTCACACCTGTCAGAATGGCTATAAGTAACAACATAGGAAACAATAGATGTTGGTAAGGATATGAAGAAAGGGGGACCCCCTTACACTGTTGGTGGGAATGCAAACTGGTGCAGCCACTCTGGAAAACCATGTAGAGATTCCTCAACAAGTTAAAAATAGAACCACCCTATGATCCAGCAATTAGGTATTTACCCAAAGGATACAAAAATACTGAGTTTCAAAGGACAAATGCACCCCAATGTTTATAGCAGCACTATCAACAACAGCCAACTATGGAAAGGGTCCAAATGTCCATTGACTGATGAAGGGATAAAGAAGATGCGGTACATATATATACAAGGAATATTACTCAGCAATCAGGAAGAATGAAATCTTGCCATTTGCAATGACATGGATGGAGCTAGAGTGTATTATGCTAAACGAAACAAGCCAGTCAGAGAAATACAAATACCATATGATTTCAGTCATTGTGGGATTTAAGAAACAAAACAGATGAATATAGGGGAAGGGAGAGAAAAGAGAGGGAGGTTTCTGTTTAACTAATATTGTAAAGAATGCCAAGCACTTGAGTGTATAATCTATCATAATAGTAGGGACTGGGGTATAGTAAAGAGTTTTAGTACCCACTGCTGACCTCAAGAAGATGAGTGATTGCCTTGGAGAACCTTAAGTATTTATTTAAATTTCAATTTGTAACATCTCTGGTTAATCAAAATTGTTATCATCATTGTTTCATGTATTCTCAGTTTCATGAGGCAAAAATTTGCTCTAAAAAATGTTTTTACCCCTTCAGTCCACCTCTATCTATTCAGTCAACAGAGGAAACTTCTCTTCCATTAGTGGCATTATGTTTTTATCGGATCAAGTGTTTGGTAAATATCAGCTTCATCTTGACTTGTGTCTTCAAAAATATTGGAAGAAGGCTGAACCTAGTAACTGATAAATCTTTATATAACTTTCTGGATTTAAAAAAAAGGAAAAAAAAAACTCTGCAATTTGCAAAAGTAGCCAGTGTGATAATTCATTAATTTTGCTTGATGCTTTTGAAGATTTATAAATTAATTTTTTAGGTTTATTTACTTTTGAGAGAGAAAAAGACAGCATGCCTGGTGGAGGGGTAGAGAGAGAGGGGGTAGAGAGAGAGGGGGAAAGAGAGAGAATCCCAAGCAGGCTCTGCTCTATCAGCGCAGAGCCAGACGTGGGGCTCAAACTCACAAACTGTGAGATCATGACCTGAGCTGAAATCAAGAGTCCAACCCTTAACCAGTTGAGCCACCCAGGCACACCTATAAATTAATTTTTTAATGAAAAAAATAAATTTGTCAACTGTGCTCTTCTTTCACATTAACATGGTAGTCTTTGCATTCAGTATTTTATCAGTTTTGTTTCATGACATTGCCATTTTATGCAGACTGGATTTTATTGTCTACTTCTCTCTCTTAATGTTTCTCTCATCATATCTAGTTTCTATGATTTTATTTTGAATTCTGAACAAGTTGACTGAATATCTGTGTCATTGCACTGATTTTCTAAGGAATATAACTTGTTTACTGCCATAACAGTTTTAAATTTGATAATTCTTCTTTCAATCGGGAATACATATTTTATTTCTAATCTCTAGAATAATTGCATAAATTAAGAGCTAATGATAGCTTCAGGTCATAATGGAGGTGTCGGCTGAATACCAGATTTCTGGACTACTCTGTGGGTTCCAGTCACAACTGGGGCCACCTATCCACAAGGAAGGTCCTCATCTACTTCATCAAGCTCCCTGGAGTTGGAGTCAATATGCTAACTGCTTTCCTGAAGTCACACCAGGGAGAGCACAAGAACCCGTATTGTCTACCTACCCTCATCTCTGCATCAGGTCCAAGCTCTTTCTCTGGAAAGATGGCTACCATGCTCTATTCGGTAGCCTTCATGCAAAGACACTTTCAACCCACGATATAGGAGTAAAGAAAACCTGGACCACTACTCTGACACTGTGGACCACAGCACCAATTTGGACCGTTATTCTATACATGGACCAGTAAAACGTAAGTGATTTTAAGCTCATTTCTTTAGCTGAATCAAATGATGATGTGTAGACTGGTCTTCTAACATTTTGATTTGACAAGAGATGACTTAATAATTTAGAATGACTTAAGTAAATAATTTAGAAATAATAATAATAATAGATCTTTAAAAAATAAGTAATAAGAAGAAAACCTTGCCTCACTTCTGCCGACCCCACCTTTTTATTCTTGTTGCCTTGGGTTTTACATTTCCAAGTAAAGAGTCACCGCATTACATAGGTAGTATATATAACAGCCATATACATGTGTTTTGACAATTAAACATTTTTCACACTATATGAAAGACGACAGTTGATCCAATTACAATTAAAGTTCTCACTACTCAGTGCTTTACAAAGAAAATAAATTGGACAAAACCAGTTTGAGACTAGTTCCCACTTTGATTCAATGGACTCAGCAGAAGTCGACCTAGAGGAGCTATAAGGTGGCTAGTCTTCTATAATGAGTAGGTTATCAGAGGAGTATGGAATAAAAAACAAACAAAAATGAAAAAGATGTTCACAAGATGAGACTGCAGAGGTGGTCATAGCCTAAGTATATATAAGGCCCAGGAACATAACTTGATAACCTTAAAATATTACTAAAAGCCTTGAAAAAAACTCAGTGCAGTTAAATCATTGTTGAAAATATTTTAATATGGTGGCCCAGGGTAAAGAAAGCCATTTTCTTCTCTAGACAGAGTGGTGGGGTAAAATGGGAAACTGGCAGTATTCAGTATGTAGCCTTGCATTCTTTGTTATACTTCACTGACTTACTTTTTAATATATTTTACCATTGTTGATTTAAGTAGTTTCTGTGAATTGGCTGGGTAAATATTAAAAATGGATATCTTAAGTCTTCTAGTAATTAGCAATATTCTAGAACACTAATAAAAATATTTGAAGATGTATTTTTTGTCAAGATGAAAATTGGCAGGTTAATAAAACCAAAATAACTTATTTTTTTTAAACTTTGCAAATGCACTGAGAATTTCTGCCATAAGTAAACCTCAACATAATTAATCCAACATTTCTAAAATGGATTTGATGATCTATCATGATTTTATTAATCATAATACCTATCAATATATTGCAGAATCAGTACGCCAATGTTTTATTTTAGATTACTTATTAAACCTATTTTTAAGCTTGTATTTATAAATAAAAACACAAGAATTTGAAAATTGTCAGTTTTCCACTTTATATAAGAGGTTCATGACATAAATTGGTCCATATGAGAAACTTTCTTTTTAAAGAATGCTGAGTTACTTAACAAAAGACCCAGATAACATGAAATAATATGAAGGGTTTAAAAAAATGTAATTGTGTTTAATTTCTTCTCATATGTTAAACATTTTATCCAGTGACTCACAATTGCTGAAAATTTTCAAAAGGTACAGGAAAAGAGAGATTTAAAGAAAAAAAATGCAACTTCAACACAAAACTAGCTTTTCCACGAAATGAGGGCCATTCCATGTTCCCATGGAATGATATACACCCACTGGCAAAGCTTTGCTTCTAATAAAATATACAAATTTAATCAGGGATAATACTCAAATACATTCATTACTTTTTCCTTGGGCATTGTGCATGACACTTAAAAACTTAATTTTATAATAAAACAAGATGCCTATAGCTACATTGGTGAAGTATTAGGAAATTGTTTAAATTGTCATTATTTAAAACAAAAACTTTCTACTAAAGCTAATAAAAATTTAAATCAATACATAAAGCTACATTTAAGTAGATTAAAAGGAAGCTCACCGTTATGATTAAAAACAATAAGCTCAAGAATGTAAAATGAATAAGGACATTCAATAAATAAAATGTATTGAAAATTGATATATAATTATATTTTATTTATTAATTAATAATTCAATTCTAGAAGCATTGGAATTTAAGCACATAGCTATCTGTACCATCATTAGAAAATAGAGACATCACATATTATATTAATAGGAAAGAAGTTTAAAATATTTTTTTAAAAAACTTAGAAAAAATTATCAGAGGCTGTGGATTCAAATAGAATCATTAATAAAATGAGTCTTTGGTTTAGTGCATGCTCCACAAAGGGATAAGGGAGGAGGAGGGAACTAAAATGCTTTGAAAACTTTCCATCATATTTCTGGAAATCTAGGAGGTCATGTTCATGTTTAGAACTGTGCACATGCCCAGAAGAGACATGAAAATGTACTTTAACCTCTACTTGACCTTGAGGCTTAACAAAAGCAGTAAGTGAAAGTTATGACACAGTCTTAAACTATTGGCTAAAGCAGTGAACTTGTACCCCAACACAACCCACACCCACACACAGAGCTACTCAGCAAAGTCCTAGAAACCCATTAGTTGAAGGTGTATATCTCCCTTCCACGAAGTTAAGTACAGGCCAGCCAATACATACAACAAAGAATACAGACAGTATAGAATTAGTCCAGAAAAGTCCTAAACAAAGGATGATAGCAGAGTAGGAAGATTCCAAGTTCATTTCCTCCCATGTACACACCTAAAATGCCTCTGAAGACAAGCAGAACAGCTCTTCCACAACAAGGGATAGAAAGCCACACTAAGAAGGGTAGGAGGGGCAGAGACAGAATCAAGAACCAAACCACTGGTACAACCAAACCACAACTGGGAGGAATACCATAGGCACAAAGATCCTCCCTGAGGAGTGAGGGATCAGGCCCCACATTGGATACCCCTTGCCCTGCAGACGGGCAAGGGGAAAATGACCATCATAATGTCTGTCTCTGAAAATCAGTAGAGCTTAACTCTGGGAGAGCTGAAGGGATATAGGAAGTTGATATTTACAAATAAGTCATGTTGATGAAAAGGACAGAATGGGTAATATAATCAATAACTTTGTAATAATTTTATATAGTGACAGTAACTACATTTACCACAGTGAACATTTCATAATTATTTGATTATCAAATTGTTATGTTGTACACATGAAACTAATATTGTAGGTCAACTATATTTCAACTAAAATTTTAGAATACGCATATTAAAAAAAAAGCAAATAGCAACAATAACAAAATTGGATGAAGGAGGAAAATAATTTCCAGAGCTGACACAGAGTCAAAGCCTTTGGAATCAAGGTTACAACATCAGTTCCTGCTGGAATTTCCAGCCTACAGGCATGCCCTGGAGATTTTGGATTTGCCAGTCCTCACAACTACATGAGCAAATACACCCAAGTCTCCGAAATACATTCCCTAAACATCTCTTTCTCTTGGTTTCTGTCTCTGTTTTTCTGTCTCTGCTGTCCTTTTCTTTCTCTCTCATGTGTTCTTTTTCTCTGGAGAAGCTTAATCCAAAAATCAAAAGAAAACACAGGAAACAAACAAAAAATCAAGGACACCAGAGGAAATTAAAGCTCTGACACCTATAGTTACGCCAGACAATAAAAACAGACCCATAGCTAGATAAACATACAACTTCACACTAAAAACCTATTTGCTGTAGTTCTTATCCAAATACAATATGTCTAGCAAGTAACAAAAATTACAAGGAATACTAAGGGGTAAGTAAAACCATAGTCTGAGCCAAATCAGGTAACAGAACCAAACTCAGAAGTGGCAGACATTTTGAGTTTATCAGGTTGGAAATTAAAAATGAGTATGATTAATGTGTGAAGAGAACTAATGGAAAAAGTGGACAGTATGCAACATCAAATGGGTAATGTAAGCAGTTAGATGGAAACTCTAAGAATCAAGTAAATGCTAAAAATCAAAATCATTGTAACAGATATGAAGACTGCTTTTCATGATCTTATGAACAAACTGGACAGAGCAAAGAATCACTGAGCTTGAAAACACCTTAACAGAAACTCTCTAAGTTGAAATGCATAGAGAAAAAATATGAAACAAAAACTGAAAAATAAATCTAGGTACTATAGGGCAAGTACAAAAGGCATAATATATGCATGTTGGAAATGGAAGAAGGAGAAGAAAAAAAGGAGGGAAAATAATGTAAGAGGTGAAAATGGCTAAGAATTTTCCTAAAATGGCAGGCACCAAACCAGAGATCAAAGACTCAGAGAATTCCATGTCGAATAACAAAAACTCTTTACCTATGCATTTCATGCTTAAACTACAAAAAATTAAAGAGAAATCTTGAAACACACACATAGACAGAAAAACGACATCTTACCTAGGAAGAAAGAAGTGTAAGACTCATAGCAGACTTCTATAAGCAAAGCAAACAATGAAAGAAAGGAGTGAAATACTGAAAATGTTGAAAGAAATCACCAACCTAGAATTCTATATCAAGGAAAATTATTCTTGAAAAGTGAGGGAGAAATAAAGATTTTCTGAAACTAGTAAAGCAACAAGAGTATTTGTCACCAATAGACCTCCCTTTAAAAAAATATTTAAAGTTTAATGTTAAAAAAGTGTTTACAGAAAGAATTGATGAAGATCACAAACTGAAATCTACACAAAAAAGGGCATTAGAAAGGAAATAAAGGAAAGATAATTTTTTATATATAGTTGATTCAGTATCTTTAATTTTTTTTAATGTTTATTTATTTTTCAGAGAGAGAGAAAGAGCACAAGGCGGGGAGAGGGGCAAAGATTGAGGGAGACACAGACTTCAAAGCAGGCTCCAGGCTCTGAGCTCTCAGCACAGAGCCAGAAATGGGGCTTGAACTCACAAACTGCGAGATCATGACCTGAGCCAAAGTTAGACGCTCAACGGACTGAGCCACCCAGGTGCCCCAAATAACAGCAAGACATAGCAGACAATAATAGCTTATTAATAAGTGAAATGCATGATAGCAATACTAGAACAGATGGAGGGATAAATTTGAAACGTTCTGTTATGAAATACCTGCGCTACTCGTAAAATGGTGTAGTCTTACTTGAAAGTGGACTTCAACTAGTTATAAATATATGTTGAAAACTTCCAGGCACCCAGTAGAATAATTTTTAAAAAGAAGTATAAATAATTCTACTAAAAAATGGGAGAAAACAGGGACACCTGGGTGGCTCAGTCGGTTGAGGGTCCGACCCTGGATTTTGGCTCAGGTCATGATCCTAGACTTGTGGGACTGAGCCTGACTTCAGGACCCATGCTAAGTGTGGAGTCTGCTTAAGAGTCTTTCTCTCCCTCTGCCCCTCTCTCCCCACTTGCACACTTTCTCTAAAATAAAAATTTAAAAATAAAAATAAAATATCAATAAATAATGAGAGAAAACAGAATCACAAAAAATGACTAATCAAGTCAGAGAAGGCAGAAGTATGGAAGATTAAAAGAAAAACAATGCAATGAATAAAGAACAGTACTGAAAGAGGTGAGAATTATCCAAGTATATAGATAATTGCTTTAAATATGAATGGATTGAATGCAACTATTAGGGGGTGCTTGGGTGGCTCAGTTGGTTAAGCATCTGACTTCTGCACAGGGCTCTCTGCTGTCAGTGCAGAGCCTGCTTGGGATTCTCTGTCCCTCTCTCTCTGCCCCTCCCCCTCTCTTGTGTGCTCCCTCTCTTTCTCTGTCTCCCAAAAAATAAACAAACATTGGGACGTCTGGGTGGCTCAGTTGGTTGAGCGTCTGACTTCAGCCCAGGTTTGTGAGTTTGAACCCCGTGTTGGGCTCTGTGCTGATGGCTCAGAGCCTGGACCCTGCTTCGGATTCTGTGACCCCCTCTCTCTCCGCCCCACACCTGCTTGTGCTCTGTCTCTCTCTGTCTTTCAAAAATGAATAAACATTAAGAAAAATTTAAACACCCCAAACATTAAAAAAATTCAACTATTTAAAAACAAAACAAAAAAAAGAATAGATTTTAAAAAAGAACAAACTCTATGTTGTCTGCAGGAAACCCACTTTAAATACATAGACACAGATAGATTATGTAGAAAAGGATGAAGAAAAATATACCACGCTAACACTAATGAAGAGAAAGCTAGAGTAACTATATTAATGCTAGGCAAAGCAGACTTCAGGCAAGGAAAATTATCAGGGACAAAGAGAAGCATTACATAGTGATAAAGGGGTCAATTTCCTAAGAGGATTTAACAGTCCTTAATGTGTATGTGCTTAACAGCAACATACCAAAATAAATAAAGCAAAAACTGGTAGAATAGCAAGATTAAGTAAATAACTCTATAATTATAGCTGGAGAGTTCAACAGACCTCTATCCGTAATTGACAGATCTTGCTGGCAGAGTATTAGTTAGGGTATAGTTGAACTGAAGGGCTATCAATCAAGTGCCTCTAATTGACATTTATAGAATAGTTACCCAACAACAGGAGAATATACATAATTCTCAAGCTCACATGAAACATGCAGCAAGATATGTCACATTCAAGTAAATGAATCAGACTTGGGCAAATTGAAGATTTGAAGCCATCCAAAGCATGATCTCAGAACACAATGGAACTGAACTAGAAGTCAATAACAGAAAGTGGTAAATTCCAAAAGATATTTAAAATAACTTAAATTGAATGAAAATACAAATTATCAAAATTGGTGGTATGTAGTGAAAGCAGTGCTTAGAGGGAAATGGATAACATTGAATGCCTATAGTATAGCAGGAGAAAGCTCTAAAGCCAAAAACGTTAGCTTTCATCTTAGGATACTAGAGAAAGAAGAGCAATATAAACCTCCAAAAAGCAGAAGAGAAATAACAACCTTAAAGTAGAAATCAATGAAGTTTAAAATAAGAAGTAGAGAAAAATCAATAGATAAAATGAGAGGATCTATGAAACCAAAAATCAGGGCTCTTTGAAAACAGTAATGTAATTGATAAACTTCTATACAGACTAGGAACAAAAATGGAGAGAAGACACAGTTACTAGTATCGGAAATGAAACAGTACCATCATTAAAAAAAAAAAGTTTATTTTGAGAGAAAGAGCGAGCACACATGAGCGAGCTGGGGAAGGGCCAAGAGAGAATCCCAAGCAGGCTCCATGCTCAGCACGGAGCCCAATGAGGAATTTGATCTCGTGACCCTGAGATCACAACCTGAGCTGGTACCAGGAGTCAGCCACTCAACCTACTGAGTCACCCAGGCACCCCAAGAGTACCATCATTTTAAAAGCTAACAGATTATGTAAAATGTTATGATCATAAATTTGATACTTTGAATGAAATGAACTAATACTTGACACAACCCACCAAAATTTACACAAGGAGAAATGGTAATCTGAATAAGACCACGCCTATTATAGAAATTCAAACAATAATCCTTCAAGAAGAGAAAGCACCAGGCCCAGACTTTTTCTTTGGTGATCTCTACCAAATATTTAAGAAAGAAATGAATTAAATGTCTTTAATATCCTCTATAAAATAGAAGCCGGTGGAACATTTCCTCACTCATTCTATGATACCAGAATTATCCCAATATCAAAACCAGATAGAGACATTACAATAAAACTACAAGCCAACATCTCTCTTAAGGAGATGAAAAATCCTAAAGAGTTATAGGACGCTAAACCCAAAACTTTGTAAAAAGAATTTTCATACTAGACCAAGTAGGATTTATTCGGAATTGGCTAAACATCAATATTCAATTACATCAAAAGAATAAAGAAGAAAATTTTACCCCAGTCACGTTACCTATGTTCTAGTGTCTCATTTTTCACATCTGTAAAATCTGGTTAATAAAGGATGTACTGCATGCAAACAGCTGGCTGTGAGAAGTAGGTGATGACTCCTTTCTCTCCTTCATTTTACACCAAGATCACCAGGTCTGAGTCCAGTAGGATAATCAGATGTGGCTGTCATACAGTTCAAGGAATGATGGTATAGAGATACAAATATGGACCTAGAATATAGTATCTACTTGGTAAATATTTGTTGAAGGAATGAAAAAAATAAACACAATACTATATAAAAATACGGATGAGGGGCAGTTAACTCTGGTGGTTTCATAGAAGACTTCTTGAAGAAACTGATTTTTGATCCGGTTCTTGAAGGGTGAATAGGAATCTGTCCAAGGGAGGAGATATGTACCAAATGTCATAGTCAAAGAGCAATGGAGCTCCCAAATGACAGGAAGTGGAACACTGAGGTCAGGAAGATGAATAATGGTTCCTCCTTGCTTCATTTAGATCTGTGCCCCAGATTTGGGGCTTGGAGTATGCTGGTTGTGGAAATCTGTCATTACACCTGTTTTTATAATATAATTTTCTTTCACTATGAAACATAGCAAAACTTCAGGTACTCCGTCTAAACATCTTATCTTTGGGATGGATTGACATTCTATATTTAGGAGTGTCCATCTAATATTTAGGTGTTATGTAGGTATGATTGCTATTCACTACCAATATCTGCTCTGATTTGTCAGTTCTATACTCTACCAGTCATGACATATTTTAAAAGTTGTATTTTAAAATTACATATTTACCACAAAGTAAATAAAGATAGTCATTTTTTTGCAAACTTTTGGTCAAGTGTAAATAATAGTATTCATTTGATATGAATTTTACATGAATCAAATGAGTTACTGTAAAATTGGTTTTTTTAATTTGTTTTTAAGAGAAAGAGAGACAGCGTGAGTGTAGAAGAGGCAGAGAGAAGGAGACACAGAATCCAAAGTAGGATTCAGGCTCTGAGCTGTCATCATAGAGCCCAACACAGGGCTCAAATTCATGAACTGCAAGACAATGACCTGAGCCAAAGTCAGACACTTGACCAACTGAGCCATGCAGGCGCCCAGATGAGTCACTTTTTAAAAGATTCTATTACCTTTATTTTCCTTTGCCTTTATTTTGACTCATTATGTAAGTATTTCAAACATTTAGATAATTTTAAAAAGAAAAAGAAAACAGGTATAGTTATATTCACTCTGTACATAAACTTTTAATTTTGAGTGTATTTATTTCCATGACTTCCCTTTGAACACCACCATTTTATTACTGAACCATCCAAACCAGGTGAATTTTTAAAATTTCTGATTATACATTAGTAAATGTAGTTTTTAGAATAGTTTTCGATTTATAGGAAAAAATGTGAAGATAGTTCAGAAAGTTCTCATGTATTTTATATCCAGTAGCCTCTGTCATAACATCATGTATTAGTATGGTCCATTTGTCACAGTTAATGAACCAAAATTGCTATATTATTAACTAATTATTAGCTAAGGTCCATACTTTATTCAGATTTGTTTAGTTTTTACCTAATGTCTTCTTTTCCAGAAACTCATCGAGGATACCACACTGCTTAGTTGTCATGTCACCTTAGGGTCCTCTTGGCTGTTGACAGATTCTCATGCCTTTATTGATTTTGATGATTTTGACAGTTTGAGAACTAACTGTTCAGGTATCTTTTCAAAATGTCCCTAAATTGAGTGTTGCCTGATGTTTTCTTATTATTACATGGGAGTCTGAGATTTGGAGAAGAAAGTGCACAGAAGAGACATGACATTTTCATCATGTCAAGGGTATATACTATCAACATAATTTAGCAATGTTGATGTTGACCTTGACCACCTGGCTGAGATAGCATTTTAATTTTTTTCCACTATAAAGTTTTTGGTTTTTGTTTTAATTTTTCCTGTACCCTGTCTCTCATTCTCTACTCATTGGAAGGAAATCACTGTGTATAGGCCACATTTCAGAAATGAGAGTTATGTTCCATGTCCTTGAGGGTGGAGTATCTAAATTATTTGCAATTCAATAATCACTTATTTATATCAATATGGCCTCATTGATGTTAATTTTATACTTTATGTTACAACTCAATACGCTTAATTTATTTTGATGCTCAAATTTTTCCAGCTTTGGCTATTGGTACCTTTTTCAGTTGGTTCTCTGTCTCTTCAACCTACTCTCATCATTATAGGTGTTTTGTTGCCCTTCCTTACTTCCTGGCACTAGATGATCCTCTAGGCTCATATGGTGAATTTCCTCCTCTGATGCTAGAGGCAGCCATTTCTTCAGGAAGCACTGGTTCCTTTTATTGAATAATGAGGAATTAGAAACCAAAATAACATTACTAAGTGTACCCGTTGCTACTGGAGAGTTCTTACTCCTGAGCCCTCTCAGATGAAAGACAAGGTAAAATATGTGTGTATAACAAAATGTGTACATGTGTATATATATTAAAGTATACATAAAAATATACATATTATACATACATAAATACACACATATATACATATATAAAATATATGCTTATCTGTAAATTGACACTCTAGTAGTGAGAAAATTTGATTATATATATATATTTTACATATAAAACCTGGAGAATACAAATGTATCAAAAATAAATTTGAGATTACTGAAAATTTTCCTCACAAACACATCAAAATGTTCTTGAATTTTGAACATACACAGCCAGGAAATAATTCTGTTTTCTAGGGCAGTGCTATTATAATAACCATTTATGGAAAGTTTCCCATACACTATGGAATGAGTTTTATTGTAAAAAATCTATATGAAAGAAATTTGCCCCAGATAGAAACTTTTACACCTCTTTAACACATCTACATTTCAGCAATAGCTACTACAAATCTGAATGAATCTTACACGATAGGCATCATCCTAAATACAATGTACATATTAACTTCCATCATACGGAGAGTTGCCTTTAATATAGTTACTATTTCCTTCATTTTACCCAGAAAACATCTGAGTTTTGTGGAGATAGATTACCTCATATCATAGAGTTATTACATAGCAAAGAACTGAGTCAAGGAGAGCAAAAAATTAATTTCTTAACCATTTGTTTATATGGCTCTTGCATTTCCATCTACTTTTTATTTTTATTTTTATTTTTTTTTATTTTTTATTTTTTTTTTTTAACATTTTTTATTTATTTTTGGGACAGAGAGAGACAGAGCATGAACGGGGGAGGGGCAGAGAGAGAGGGAGACACAGAATCGGAAACAGGCTCCAGGCTCCGAGCCATCAGCCCAGAGCCTGACGCGGGGCTCGAACTCACGGACCGCGAGATCGTGACCTGGCTGAAGTCGGACGCTTAACCGACTGCGCCACCCAGGCGCCCCTCCATCTACTTTTTAGAGTAATTTAGAAATTAAAGCTGAATTGTCTTTACTATTTTAGCCATTTAGATTAGGTAGGCCATGCTAGTCCCCTGAAATGGTTATAGGTACCACTATTATATGAACATTTTATAGTTTAGAAATTACAGATATATATTTATGTGAATACCAATAATCTTCTGTCAAGGTCAAGGGCTAGTCCCAAAGGGGAAAACCAAATTAAAGGAGGAATTTGATTATTATCTGCCTCTATGCTGGAAGGAAGTTCCATGAGGGCAGGGTATTTGTTTTATTCAGAGATCTAGTCCTAAACCCTAGAAAAGTGTCTTGCATGCAGATACAGTTTTGAAAATTACCAAATATTTGTAGGGATGCATAAACTTAATATAGAATCATTTTAAACTGAAATGCTACCAGCTTTTGTCTATTTGCACATATAAACAAAAACCATGGAGCTCAAATTTCCTTATAGAGCTCAAATGTCAGTAACTCATAACCATTCCTTCTCATTTCTGAGAATCCTTTCCATGTATTCATTTTAATGGAATTGGTTGATTTCAATAAAGTCTATTCTTGACAATTATGTTGAACTCTTAAGAATATGATGGCTATTCCATTTGGCAGTTGTGAACATCTTCATGAAAAAAGAGTATTTAACAGATATTTTAATGTCTGCTGGAATAAATTAAATGCAATGTGTGATACAAAATCATTTACAAAGCTCTTTTAGGAACTACAAACTTGTTTCCATGTTTGGTTTTATTCAGCTAGAAAAGTTAATTTCCTGTTCTCTGAAGTGCTGTGTGAAACTGTGATTATAAATGAACTGAATTTCATAAGCCAAATGAATCTGCAATTCTTGTTCAAGTGAAGTAGATACTTGGTATACAACACACACCCAATTAAAATGGTGACATTTGGGGGCATGTATTATATGTAAATGAAAACATTTATGTGTATGTAAATATATGTATTATACATAAATATGTGAACATTTATGTATGTATATTATATATGTATAAAAGCAAGCCAGAGATTAAATATTATAGACTGAATTATGCCCCCCCCCAATTCATATGTTGAAATCCTAACCCTCAAAGGACTATATTTGAAAATAGAGCCTTTGAGGAGGTTAAATGAGGTCAGTAAGTTTGGAACCCTAATCCAATAGAATTGGTGTCCTTATTAGAAGAGACACCATTAAAAGTTCACATGAAGACACAATAAGAAGTCAGCAAGCCAAGGAGAGAAGTCTTAGGGAAAGACCAAACTTGCCAAACACCTTGACTGTGGACTTTCAGCCTTTAAAGCAATGAGAAAATCAATTTCTATTGTTTAAATCACCCAATGTACCCACGGTGTCTTATTATGGCAGCCTTAGCTGACTAACAATTGCTTAAAGGCAAAAAAGCACAAAAAAGAAATTCCCTAAGCAAAGCTTGTTGGATGATAGCCTATGTAGAAAACTTTTTTCCTAGTATTTAATAGTTTTAGAGCTTGTGCGTGTGTGTGTTTGAAAGTACAGCTCAGGGGTGCCTGGGTGGCTCTGTTGGGTAAGCGTCAGACTTTGGCTCGGTCATGATCTCTTGGCTCCTGATTTCAAGTCCCACATCAGGCTCTGTGCTAGCAGCTCAGAGCCTGGATCCTGCTTCCATTTCTATCTTCATCTCTTTCTGACCCCTCCCTGACTCGCTTATGCGCTCTCTTTCTCTTTCTCAAATACAAATAAACATTTCAAAAAAGGCACAGCTCATGTGATGTTACATGTATTTATACCAAGTAATTTAAAAATCCGCAAAATGTATGCTTATTTATTGTGTCTTGAGAGATGTTATACAAATGAGCCCCATAAGGCCCTGGTATGGTTTGCTTCTTTACAGCAGTCTAAGACTATTAGCTCAAAAGCCTGCTGGTACAAAACTCCTATTCTTACACATCCAATTGCCTTAAATATAGTCCAAATTAGCATATATTTAGCTATTTAGAAGCTGGCCTGCTTCCCATACTCCGTGAAACTGCACCCGGCATCTGCTAGTGGTAAATAAGATAAACCTGGGGCCATCCCCGATCCCAAGCCACGTCTCTCAAACCCAGAAAGTCCCTATCTTGCTGCTGAGTAACACCTCCTGACACTAAGCCTCCTCTTCAATTTTCCTCCCAAGTAATTCCTTTGGCGGGCTCCCTTTCTGGATGAGGTCCTGCCCCAGTGTCCACAATGTCTCCTTTGAGGGGGATTTTCTCCTCAGTGGCGGACAAGTGCTGCTCCAATGAAGTCTTTGTATGCTACTTCCACCTCATGGCATATGCCTTTGCCTGGACCAGGCCTCCACGGCCTTCAATTCAATGCAGTGGGTATGAGTGTCTTAATCACACATAGGCTCATAATCAAACTTAGATCTAGATACCAATTTTATATAAACCAAAAATGAATCACAAGTGGTAAATTGCTTGTAAGGTACAGCCACTCACAAGATAATTGGGGGTAGGGGCGCCTGGGTGGCTCGTGGGTTAAGCGTCCGACTTCGGCTCAGGTCATGATCTCACAGTCCGTGAGTTCGAGCCCCGCGTCGGGCTCTGTGCTGACGGCTCAGAGCCTGGAGCCTGTTTCAGATTCTGTGTCTCCCTCTCTCTCTGCTCCTCCTCTGTTCATGCTGTCTCTCTCTGTCTCAAAAATAAATAAACGTTAAAAAAAAATGTTTTTTTAAATTAAAAAAAATTAAAAAAAAAAAGATAATTGGGGGTAAATAAATTAGTGTATGTAAAATATGTAGAATAAGGATTGCAAAATACGTAATGGTACTTAGCAAATAGTAATATTCCTGGCGAACTAGACTCAAAAATATTGGTACAATTTCTTCAACTTTTGCTGGACCAACTTTTCATAATCATTTTAGAACTTATTCAGCAAGCACTTTGAGCACCTTCACTATGTCAGGTTACTACATGGTGGAATCTTTCCACATTTTCTCCTCTTTATTTAAATAGAGTATTTCACATGGAACTTTCCTATCATATAAAGAAAATTTCTTGCCCTGATTAGTAAATTTGAATCATAAATCATTTATGGCATTTTTAATAGTTATTCATTTTTGAGAGAGAGAGAGAGAGAGAGAGAGAGAGAGAGAGAGAGAGAGAGCATGAGCAGGAAGGAACAGAGAGAGAGGGAGACACAGAATCCAAAGCAGGGTCCAGGCTCCCAGCTGTCAGCACAGAGCCTGATGTGGGGCTTGAACTCACAAGCCGTGAGATCATGACCAGAGCCAAAGTCAGCCACTTAACTGAGCCACCCAGGTGCTCCTAAGGCATTTTTCAGAGTCCAGAGTGCTAACCATTACACCATGGAACCCCACAACTATGGCACTTTTCTATCATCACTGAAAAAAAGTTGACATACATAGATAAAATGCTATTAAAATCATTGAAGGTATAAAAGGAGATGATTCTAGGGTCATTGACAAATGCCTATTTTTCCTTTCATATTAACTCTTTTTGTGATCAGGTTCATTATCTTCTTTTAGTTTGAGATTTCTAGCATTTTGAATGAACTGATTTCTTTTTGATCCTTCAATTTTTATCAGAAATTATATATTACAGCTGTTTACCTATAATTTATTTACTAAAAAATATCCAAACCAAAAAAAATATCCAAACCATCCAATAAAGGGTTAATATACAAAATATAAGAACTTATACAACTCCACAAACACACACAGCACTACAAATAATCTGATTAAAAGAGGCAGAGGACATGAATAGACATTTTTCCAAAGAAAACATACAGATGGCCATCTGACACATGAAAAGGTGTTCAACATCAATAATCCTCAGGGAAATGCAAATCAAAACCACAATGAAATATCACCTAACATCTATCAAAATGACTAAAATCAAAAACACAAGAAACAACAAGTATAGGCAAGAATGTGGAGAAAAAGGAACTCTCGTGTAACTGTTAGTGTGAATGCAAATTAGTGCAACCACTGTGGAAAACAGTATGGAGGTTCCTCGAAAAATTAAAAATAAATATACTATAGGAGTCAATAATTCCACTACCGGGTATTTAAAAAAAATGAAAACACTAATTCAAAAAAAAAAAAAACACATATGCACCCCTCTGTTTATTGCATCATTATTTACAATAACCAAGATATGGAAGCAACTTAAGTGTCCATCGATAGATGAATAAAGAAGACAGTGTGTGTGTGTGTGTGTGTGTGTGTGTGTGTGTGTGTGTGTTTGCATGTAATGGAAGGTTACTCTCCATAAAGAAGAATGAGACCTTGTCATTTGAGACAACATAGATGGACCTAGACAGGTTTTATGCTAAGTAAAGTAAGTTATACAGAGAAACCCAAATATCATATGATTTGAGTGATATGCAGAATCTTAAATACACACACACACACACACACACAAATGAATAAACAAACAAAAAGCAGAATCATACCTATAAATACAGAGAACACACTGATGGTTGCCAGAGGGGAGGAAGTGGAGGAATGGGCAAAATGGGTGGAGGGGAGTGGGAGATACAGGCTTCCAGTATGGAATAAGTCAGGAGAATACAAAGTACATCGTAGGGAATATAGTCAGTGGCATTGTAACGGGGTTGCATGGTGACAGATGGTAGCTACAGTTGTGGGCAGCATAGTATAATGTATAGACTTGTTGAATCACTATGTTATATAGCTGAAATTAATGTAACATTGTGTGTCAGCTCTCCTGAAAAAAATATAGATCAAAACCAAAATGTATGAGTGCGTTCATATCCTAAACCCCTTTGGCAATCAGAGGTCATGTAAAATACACCTCAGTTCCAAGTTATGTCAACATCTTGTTTCTAGGAAATTGTTAAATTTTATCTCAATTGACAGAAATGCGTATTAAAAAAAACAATAGTTAACACTGCTGCATGGCATATAGGAAATTAAATACTAAATACTAAATATTAAGTAAATACGGAATCTTCATCACAAAAAACAACCTTCTTCTTTTTTCCTTTTTTTAATTGTATCTACATGAGAAAATGGACTTTAGCTGAATCTTTTGTGGGAATTATTTCACAATACATAGAAATCAAGCGACTATACACCTTAAATCTACAGTGATGTTTCTCAATTATTACTCAATAAGACGCGGAAAAAAGAAACGGAGATCTGAAAATATTTTATATACACACTACAACTGACTGTAAAATTTTGCCACTAAACTAATGTGAAAATAAAACAGAAGACAAAAGAAAGAGCTTCCACGTGGCAGTATAAATTTCTGTTACCACTCTTCAAATATTTAAGCCTTTGAAGAAAACTCTGTAAAACGACTGAAGTGTCATTAGAATGCATGGAATTTGCTAGAAAGTCCTTTAAATTTCTAAAGGACTAATTTTTTTTAGACTGCATCTTTTTAAGACTAATAAATCAATAGTTAAAGAGAAAATTAGGAAGCTAAATATTCAGATTTTAGAGCTTTTACTGAATTGCAATGGTTAAAAAGGTTTGCAAACAACAAGATGCTTAAATGTATCACTACAAAAGTGAAGAAAGGGAAAATCTAAGCGGCCTTGAATTTGGTGATAGGCTTTTAGATACAATATCAAAAGCACATTCCATGAGAGAAAAACTTAAGTTGGGCTTTATTAAAACTAAAAATATACATGCTGTAAAAGAAACTTTTAAGAGAATAGAAAGACAAGCTATTGACTGGAATAAACTATTTAAAAAAAAAAAACCACATACCTGACAAAGGTCTTGTATGCAAAATACAGAGAAGGATTTAAAAACTCAACAATAAAAGTATTAATAGGCAAAATATCTGAATACCTTACCATAAAGGACATACAATTGGCAAATCATATGAAAATATGCTGAAAATCATTTATTATTAGAAAACTGAAAATTAAAACAAGAAAAGATAGGACTACACAACATTAGAATGACTAAAATCCAAAAATGTAATACCAATAGCTGGCATGGATGCAGAGAAACAGGGACTCCCGTTCACTGATGATGGGAAAGCAAAAGGTTTTGGAAGGTAGTTTGGCAATTTCTTACAATGTTATACATACACTTAACCATACAATCTATCAGTCATACCCCTAGGCAAGTTACCCAACTTACTGAAAACTTATATTCACAAAAACCCTGCAGGCTTCAGGTTTGTGATTCTACATATAAGGAGCTTGGAAGTCACCACCCCATACTAACAAGAAAAAAGCTGAACAGACTTCAAAAACCAACAACTCCTCTTAAATCCATAAAAGAGGACACAGCACAAACCACCGCCCCCAAGATTGGAGAGAGTCACCCAAGTGCATACAGGTATCAGTACTTACCTGAGCAGAGACTCAGCAGCAGAAGATGCGAAGGGAGCCAGTGCTGGAGGAGGAAAACATGAACTGTAGCTGAATAAGTGCTAGAGGCTCAGTGTGGACATCTCCAGACAGTTAACTCCAGGGGGACCCAGTTACAGGCGCTCTCACATTTTCGTGAATTTTACCATCTAGGAGCCCAACAAGATTCTCACAGTAAGTAGGAGAGAAGAATCCCCTCTGGCTTCCAGTAGCAGCAAGGGAAAAGGAACCATTTTGAAAAACGCCAGAGCACTCTGTTCTTAAGGAGGCCTGCCCTCAGAAGAAACAAATTAACCAGAAACTAATGTGCTGGTTGTTATCAGTCCCTCCCTAACTCACCTGGGAGAAAGTGAAAACCCAACCTCAGTCAAGTATAGCTTTCCATAAAGGAGGAGGAAAGTATCAACTCCAACCCACTTAGCCATCCTCAGCTACCTAAGGAGAGAGGAAAAAAAAAGAGAGAAATACTTGTAAAGTTCACAGTCTAAGCTCACTAAAAAACAGAGATCTAATCACAGTAGGGCCAGAGAACACTTCCCTTTTCCCAATACCTTGACACCACATACTAAAAACCTATGTACAGCAGTTCCTTGTTCATGTCTGGCTATCAAGAAAAAAAAAATACAACGCATTCTAAAATGTGGGGAAAAAATACAACAATTTGAAGGGACAGAGGAAGCCTCAAAGTGGGAATTATCATACCAGGACTTTTAAAAGAACGTTAATATGCTAAGGGCCATAATGGATAGAGTAGTTAACATTCAAAAACAGATGGGCAATATAACAAGAGAGAGAGAAGTCCTAAGAAAAAACCAAAAGGCAGTACTAGAGATCAAAAGCACTAACAAAAATGAAGATTGCCTTGATGGGATGATGAGTGGACTAGATGCAGCTGAGGAAAGAATCTCTGCACTTGAGATAATTTCGATATAAACCTTCAAGACGGAGAAGCAAAGAGGGCAAAGACTGAATTAAGAAAGAAAAGAAAAGAAAAGAAAGAAAAGAAAGAAAAGGAAAGAAAAGAAAAGAAAAAAGAAAGAAAAGAAAAGAAAAGAGAGAAAAGAAAAGAAAAGAAAAAAGAATATCTAAGGAGTGTGGGAGAACCACAAAAGGTAATATATATGTATGAGAATGCCAGGAGAAGAAAGAGAGAAAGGAGCAGAAGAAATATTTTCAATGATAATTACTGACAATTCCCCCCAAATTAATGTCAGACACCAAATCAGAGATGCAGGAAGCTCAGAGACATTAAGCAGAATAAATGCCAAAAGACTATATGCAGGCATGTCATAGAAACTATAGAAAATCAAAGACAAAGAACGTATAGAAAAATCAAAGATAAAGAAAAAGTTCTGAAAAAAAAAACTACATGCCAATAAACATGCCAGCTTTCCTCATAATTGTCAAAACCCAGAAGTGACCAAGATGTCCTTCAGGAGGTGTGAATAAACAACTATGGTATATCCAAACAAGGGGATGTTATTCAATGATAAAAATAAATGAGGTACTAAGTCACAGAAATATATGGATGAATTATAAATGTATATTGGTCAGTGAGAGACACTGGTCTGAAAAGAATAAATAATGACAAATATGACGTTCTGGAAAAGGTAAAACTATAAAAATGATTTGAAAAAAAAACACAGTGATTTCCAGGTGTCTGGGGTCAGACAAGTGTTAAATAGAAGTACAGGGAATTTTTTTTAAGGCAGTGAAATTATTCTGTATAATATTATACTGATGGACATCTGATAACTATTCATTTGTTGAAACCCATAGAAATTCATAGCACAAAGGGTGAACTATAATATCTGCAAATTAAAAAAAAAATCATTTAAAATGTCAGGAGAATCCTGCAATGGCATGCAGTATGTGACCGATCAAACTTAGTACAAATGTATAAAACAATCTCACTTAAGGGGGGTTGGGGAAAAATAGGTGTTGACCTCAGTAATTCTGGAAATGAGAAGAGGCTGTAAACTGAAAGCCAAAATTAACCATGATAAGCACTGTAAAAATTACTAAACAGATATTTTGTGGAGAAAAAAACTAACTCAGATAATATATTTGCTTAAGTTAAAGCCCAGGGTCATTGATCTCCCCAGTCTAACCTAAGGCTCAGTGAATCCCTGTGCATTGTCACATCTGTTGCCTTTGAAGTCTGTGAAACATCGGTGTCTCAAGCAGATGTTTAAGGCTTTTCTAAAGACTGCATACGCTGCTCTCAGGGACAAATTGCCCTAAAATGGGATTTGAAAAATGTCTTAAAACTGTGGAAGGTCTCTACATTACTGCTGCCCTTGCCCAAGTTGCAGATCCTGGGAAGACTCAAAATGTGCACTTCTCATAGCTGATGTGTTCAAGCAGATGTGTTAGCTGCAGAAGTGCAGAGCAGACAGAAGTTGAAGAACCCTGCAGAGATTTGTTGGAACCCGGCTCCTATTTATTAAAACCAATGGTAAATGTAAAGCAAATAGGAGGTGACAGAGGTTGCGAACACATTCATTGCTTGTGTTTTCCCTGGTGCGAGCTGATAGTCAGGAGTCGGTTCCCTCTGTCATCCATTCCCTGCGCAGCATGAGTTAGAAATTTTATCAATAAATGTTTTCACTGTCAATGTTCAACCTATTCTAATAGACCGTTAAATACAGTTTTTGGGTTCACAGCTTGTCATCATCATTTGTCTACACCTGTGGCAAGGAATACGTAATGAAATACTCTCAGCATTTTTCATACATAGACTAAAATGATGAATGCTGTGTTTCACAGAATGATCAGATTCATAAAATTCAGAGACCCAGCTGACATGCTGTGGATATTCAATGGTAGGTTTGGATTTTATTTTTTTTCAAGGTTAATGATAAAGGGTTATAAGTTAAATATTAGAAAGTCAAGTATGCGTTACGATGAAATGGGTAACCTGAATTAGCAATATGCACAATACAATTTATTTTTTGTCATTATTTTATTTTATTTTATTTTAGAATTCATGTCATATGTATAGATTATTCATTAGTTTGGGTCCTTTCTATCAGAATAAAGTTAAAATTAAATAGAGCTATAATAAAAAGGACTATGTTTTAAAATCAAGATGAGCTTTCTCAATAGGCAAAGGGAAGGAAAGTGACTTTGACTCATCTTTAATTTTTTTACATACATGTAAGAAAATCATGTTGTTTTTACATGCCTCGGTATTAAAATCAGCATTATAAAATATGCTTTGCAATTCCTAATTTTCATAGTCGATGGTTGAGATGGAAGTAGCAATTACAGGAATTACATTGATATAGATTTATGGTACTCCAGATAAAAATCAAGTTTGGGCTGTGTGAGCTAAGAAAGCCTATGCCAATACTGCTTATGGTCTGCTTCATGAGGACTTAGTGCATTTCCAAAATGTTTCATCACTAAATCTATGTCGATGCAAACCTCAATACCCTTCAATAGGTCACCCCTTCAATCAGTGCTTCAGATATTGGCAAACCATGACTTATGATTGATAAAAATTTTTAAATTATATAATTATTAATCTAATAGTGTAATAGCACACATGATGGATACAATTATGTTGTGATAATTTAAAATCACAAAATCTCATTGGTTTAACACAAACAAAATTTACTCCTTGCCAATTAAACATCTCTATTGTGGTACTGCGGGGACTTTCTGTTTATGATTGTCACTCAGATATCTAAGATGATAGAGACTCAATCTTAACATGTATTTCCACAATCATTAGAGTCAGGAGAAGACTAATTGGCAGGTCGCACCTAGATTTCAAAATTCTCCAACTGGAAATTCATATAATACTTCTGGTCACATTTTACTGGCCAAAGCAAGTCACGTGACAATGCTTAATTTAAGTTTTATTTATTTAACTCAGCTCTCCACCCAACATGGGGCTCAAACTCACGACCCCAAAATCAAGAGTTGCTCACTCTTCTGACAGAGCCATCCAGGCACCCTGACAATACTTAAAGATAAGATACTGAGGGACGCCTGGGTGGCTCAGTCAGTTGAGTCTCTGACTTCCGCTCAGGTCATGATCTCACGATTCGTGGGTTTGAGCCCCACATCTGGCTCTGTGCCGACAGCTCAGAGCCTGAAGCCTGCTTCAGATCCTGTCGCTGTCTCTCTCTGCCCCTCCTCTATTCGCACTATGTCTCTCAAGAATAAATAAATGTTAATTTTTTTTTAAAGATCAGAATGAAAGAGGAATAGGCCTGGAGTGATTGCCAACACTAATCATGACTGCTGCAACTACTGAGGACTCCACACCAGTGCACTTCATGGGCCTACCCAGGTTACATCTAGTCCAGCTATTAGCTTCAGCTGAGTGCCGAAAGGAAAGCTGAACCTCTTAAAAATCAAATATACCACATGGTAAAGATTATGGCCAGCAAATTATCTAGGGCCGGGCAATGACTGTTCCTATAAATCAAGTTTTAATGGAGTCAGCTATGCCTATTCATTGATGTATTGTTTATGGTTGCTTTTGTACTACAACAGAAGATTTATATAGTTGCAACAAATTATGTATGGCCTGCAAAGTCTAAAATACTTATTTTTGCATTTTAAAGAAAAAGTTTGCTGACTATTGATATAAGTGCATATATAACAGATGATACATATATTTTTTAATTTTTTCTTTTAGTGGTGGGCCTTTGTTTCTGATGTGATATTGGACATGTGAAAATTCAGAGAGGTCCCCAAAGGAGTCTATGCTATTTTTTAATGAGTGTGAAAAGCAGCAATCCATACTTACCACCAAAAATTCCTGTGAAATGATAAATATGAGCCCATAAATATAAAGCTAATGTGGTTTTGTAAGCATAGTATTTTTATGTGTACATGGTGTATTTCTGATTTTTTTAGAATTTATTTTGTTAAATTATTTTCTTTTTTTGTCTGTTGTGACAAAATACACACAATGGAAAATCCACAATTCTCATCATCTCCAGCATCAAGCTGTACCTCAAGCACACCCACACTTCAGCGTAACCATCACCACCATCCTTTCCCAGAACCTCTCCATCCTCCTCAACTGAAATTCTGTACCCATTAAATACCAACTCCTCATTTTCCCCTCCCTGCAGCCCCTAGTAACTACTATCCCACCATCTGTCTGTCTGTCTCTATGAAACTCACCATCCTAGGCACTTCCACACAAGTGGAATCATACAACACTTATCCTGGCCTGCTTCATCTAGCGTAACATCTGCAAGGTGCATCTAAACTGTAGCATATGCCAGGATTTCCTTCTCTTTCAGGTCTGAGCAATAGTCTAAAGTATGTGTAGGCTGCATTTTATCCTCTTAGTCTTGGATGCACGCCTGGGTTGCTTCTACTCCTTGGCTGCTGTGAAAAATACTGCCACGAACATGGCCATACCAGCACCTTTTCCAGTCCTCACTCCACCTCTTATGGGTACATACCCAGAAGTGGGAATGCTGTATCCCAAGGTAATTACATGTGCAACTTCTGAGGAACACACGTACTTTCCTCCAGAGCCACTGCAAAATTTTATGTTCCCATCAGTAATGCACAAGGATTCCAACCTCTCCATATCTTTACCTACACCTGGTATTTTGTTTTGTTTGTTTTGTTTTGTTTATCTTGTTTTGTTTTGTTTGGGGCGTGAAGTGGCATGCCATCATAGTCTTGATCCAAATTTCACCCAAGGCTAGTGATGTCTAACATGTTCTCATGTGCTCAGGGGCTACTTCTAGAATCTCCCTGGAGAAATGTCCACTCAAGTCCTTTATACTTTAATTGGGTTTCCTGTATGTTTATTGTTGAGATGTAGAAGATGTTTATATATCATGGATATCTAGCCCTTATAGGATACATAATTTGCCAATATTTTCTTCCACTCTGTCGATTACATTTCACCCTGATAGTATCCTCTAATACACAAGTGCTTTTAATTTTGATGCGGTCCAATTTATCTGTATTTTTCCTTTTGCCTGTATTTGTTAATATGCTTACCCATCCCGGCATGCCAGAAATAAATACCACTCAGTGACGGTGTAAGTAGATAGAAAGCTTGTGAGAAAAGCTTTAAATATGTTTAACTTATAAAATTTTCAAATATTCACAAATTTTCAATATTTTCAACTATTGAGCAGAAAGTTCAGTTACTCTTAGGAATTCATCAACAAGCTTTAACAAAACATGTTTTTCCACATGTTTCAAAGCTATCCCCAAATATTTGTTCTTTAAACTGAACAATTTTAAAATTAGCATGAATTTCAAAAATAATAAAAATATTTCTTACATAAATACAATCATATTTTCATATCATACATTTTATGATTTATGAATATTATATAATAATCAATCCATAATCAACTTACACTATTCCTTATAAAAAATATTTCTTGTTACTTCAGGATAAAAAACATGCAATCCAACATTCTGATTTTTTGTTATTCTATTCCACTAATAGTTTTTAAAAATGTATTCAATTATTTTATAGTGCACTCCACATTTTGAATTTTATGAATTGTTTCCTTATGGGATAGTTTAACTTTTTCCTTTGTTCTTCATATTTTCTGAATGTTTCTGAACATTAGTTAGATATAAAGGTTTGAATACATTAAGTTTCAAAACTGTTGGCAAGAATTTTGGAGTAGTTTTGGATGGTTGCATTGCATAACATGGGGAAACACGTAATGTTTGTCTCAAATCTAGTGATTCTAATAATGAATGAGTCCAAATTATGTGAAGCCTGAAGCTCTTACAACTGGAAGTCTCCTGTGTAACAAACAAACACATTAAAAAATTTAAAATTACCAAAAAAATTTACCAGTATAAGTATTTAGTTAGAAATAATAAGGAAATGGGGCACCTGGGTGGCTCAGTCCGTTAAGCATCTGACTTCTGCTCAGGTCATGATCTTGTGGTTTATGAGTTTGAGCCCTGCATTGGGCTCTGTGCTGACAGCTCAGAACCTGGATGGAGCTTGCTCTGAATTCTGTGTCTCCCTCTCTCTCTGTCCCTCCTCTGCTCACACTGTGTCTTTCTCAAAAATAAACATTAAAAATTTCCTTAAAGAAAAAAATAATAAGAAAATAATACACACACACACACACACACACACACCAATTAAAATTAAAAAACAAAACAAAACAAAACAAAACCCTAACTAGTTACTGCGAACTTCACACATTGCTCTGGTCTCTCATAGAGCTTGGAAGTGGCAAATGCAAATAAGGAAACTTGAAGCTAAGTCTATTTCCTTCATAGTAACTAACCTCTCTCTGATGCTAAGATTGTAATGCTTTCCAGTAGAGACCTAACTCCTCTATTATAATACTTCCCACTAACATTCTACCTTAGCACAATGGTATCAGCCATCATGACTGTTGATTAAATCATGTATTTCAATATAAATTGCAAAAGAAAGTTACTTAAATTTGATAATTTCTTCTTTATGAGCTAGATTTCATTTTTAAGAAAAGTGACTTTCGAAGTTATGCTATGATCCTAAAATGAAGTTCCTACCAGAAAGATAGTAAAATGTGTATTTCTTTACCATTAATCTATTTTCAGAGTAATGAGTTGATGCTTTAGTGAACGCTAATGATTTTTGTCATTTTGATATGCTACTTTTTTCTTTTCATGAATGTCTTTATGAACTCATTTTCTATATTTAAAGAGATTTAATCAATTGTATAGTCATTTTTTTTTTTAATTCAAACTATCTTATATCGGCCTATAAGTTTCTATTAAAACTAACTCTTGGGGAGCGCTTGGGTGGCTCAGTCGGTTGAGCGGCCGGCTTCGGCTCAGGTCACGATCTCGCAGTCCGTGAGTTCGAGCCCCACGTCGGGCTCTGTGCTTGACAGCTCGGAGCCTGGAGCCTGTTTCGGATTCTGTGTCTCCCTCTCTCTGACCCTCCCCCGTTCATGCTCTGTCTCTCTCTGTCTCAAAAATAAATAAACGTTAAAAAACTTAAAAAAAAAAAAAAAACTAACTCTTGGATCCTCCTGACATGACTGTCTTAATTTTGAATAGCCATGTTTTTTTCTGGTGTAGTAGTATGCACCAGATCTATCTTGTGAATTTTCTACCCCAAACACAGAAACAGTTATCTCCCCAAGGCAAATTCAGCCTCCCTTAATTGGATGAACTGTATTAAAGACAACAATTTTGACATTGGGACAGCTTTTATATCATTTGTAGAGTGGTGTCTCCTGCTTCTTTACAAAAATTACATCTCAAGTTATACCACACTATAACAAGTAAAATGATTGCTTACAGTCTACTCTGATATCATTATTTTATTAAACACAATTTGGATGTATTTTTCTTTTGAATCTCACAAATCTTGCATTTCTAACAGGACCCCTAACTCACTGTTTTCATTTAAAAGGACCAAGGATTAATACATTGGTTTAAAAACTGATACATCTTTTATTACAGAGTCACCAAAAATATCTTCTGAGCTTACTAAATATATATAAATCATATATGGCGATACATACAAATTATGTGTATGTATGTGCCTCTGTCCAACATTTTATACACAATTCACTCTGTACTCATGGCTGAATAAATAGATATCATTATTATAGCTCAGCTGCAAGGTACTGTTTCCTTATTTCTACTGACAAGTCCTATAACAAGAGAAAATCAAGGATATTTCTGCACATAAAGCCTATAGCATTTTTCCAAAAATCTTTCCCTCCAGGGCTGAATTGTTCAGAGTATACCAGTATGCATTATGAAATCATTTCTTCAGTTATAAATTTGGAGAAACATAAGTTTTACTTTCAGTGGGTCAAAAGGAAAAGGGATTAATCTTAAAAGATCATTTCTGAGGCTGTGTTCAGTATTCCCCACCTTTCACGTCATCCGTATGCCTATTACTCAAACAAGTGGGCTACTGTCGTGGGGACCTATGGTGGCAGCATTGGTGCACTGCTTCAGCTTTATACACAGTAATTACTTCTACTTAGAATCTGTGGCATTGGACAGTGAGTGCCTGTCATGTCTGTCATCTAGCTTGCCCTTAATTGGAAAAAATGATGGATCGATGGAAAGACAGGAGGCAAGAAGATGGACAGAAAGATGGAAAGCAGCAAATAAAAACAGCAGAGCACAGATTAAAATATATGTTAAGCTTTGCAAACACTGCAAGAGGCCAGACAGCTTGAAAGATGCTTATGTTCAGTTTACAGATTTATGACTTGCTCTCTCCAATATTCATGAACACAGAGAGTATTTGCCTAAGGCATGATACAGTGCTGAAGCATTAAAACTGACAATAATTGCCTAACACAATGAACAATATAATTATAGACTTTTGGCCATTTTATCTATTGAATTCAAGATACATTTACTACTCTTAAATGTATCTGTATGTACAGAAATGCATTCATCTGAAACAAAGGTCAGTTGCCTACAAGATTTTCTAATCTTTTTATCTCTTAACTAATGCTATTTTTTTCCCTTTCATTTTGTTTATACCATGTAAATTGCAGTTTTACTTAATTCAACAGATCCTTGACTAATTGGCTGTCAGTTTCATTGTGAATGCTATATTCAATAAGCCACAATTATAAATCCTTAATAGAGCTCTTATTATTGAAAGGAAGGTGAACGCAAACAAACAAAATAACATTATATTTTACATTTAACCAAGATTATTGGCCCTTTGCAGCAAGGTTTTCAGATGATAAAAACAACTGATGTCATATTATTTACCCCCATGTATTTTTTTACAGAGCTGGGAAATAACATTCTATTGTCCTGTGGGCCAATTTCTTTGCAGATGTGTAAACATATTCAATTTTTCAATTAAAAAGATTAAAAGAAGAAAGAAGGAAACAATTTGTATTGACTGTATATATCCCTTTCCTGCTAGACTGTACTCTTGCCTTCTACTCCACAAATTTCTTGAATAAGCTGTCTACATATAAATTTTTTTTCAAACCATCATCCAAACAGTACAGTTAATTTAACTACAATCTGGCATGGCTCGTCTTCTTCTAAAAGTTTGGGACCCCAGAAAACCTTCCATTGCCAGATCTAAGGGTCACGTATGTCACTGCCGGATATCTTACCGGAAATCTCCCTGCTTGACTTTTCTCAAACTACACTCCTCTGGATTGTAGTGCATCAGCCCACTCTGGGCTTTCTTCTAAAAATCAACAGGATTGTAGTAATAAATCTTTTTACTCCTTAGTGATGGTGTTCTCACACTCATGCAGCCACACTCTTTCTCTCCCTTTGTCTTCCTCATGTTAAAATTCTACCAATCTTGTTAATTGTTTTTCACAAGCAAAAAAATTTGTCTCTGTTAATTATATTTATATTGAATATTTTTTATTTAATTGACTTATATTCTTATTATTTATTATTTGTTTGTTGCCTAGGGAGAGTTATATCATATAGTACACTGTAATTGTTTTGAATTGTTTTGGCTTAACATAGTCAGCTGTTTTTATCTAAATTAAGAGCAGGAAAAAATGCTGGATTCTTTTTCGTGTTTATTTAAGTAATTAAAACTTCTATTTTTCTCATTCCTCTCGTTACACGGGAGTTCCAGTGGGTGGTGTTTCTCCTCAGCCTGAAAAACACCATTTAGTATTTCTTTTAATATAGTTCCACTGGCAAAAAATTGTCTCAGTTTCCATTTTTCTGAATGTATCTTTCATTTGTCCTTGTTATGACTGGATACTTTGTCTATAGCTTTCTGGGGTCTCTTAGTTATTTTAAGCTATATTACATGTTAAAATCTAGAAAATTCCCAACTAACCATTCTTTTAAAATAATTTTGTGAGCAGTTAGGCAATATGACCCACCACCAACCTCCTGGTCTCAGACAAGGAACTGGAGGACCTGTACAAGATCACAGAGAAAGCAGGGCTTGGATATAGGTCACAGGAGATATGCTATGTCCCTGCCAAATGTGGTCAGATTCCACGGCAGGAAAAATTCTTGGCTTTTACAGTCAATCTTGTCTGCTGGTTTGCCCATGTGTCCCAGAGGCTAGTTGCCATGAGACACATTGTAAAAGTTGAGTCAATTTCAAAGAACTTCTTTTGACTCTCTATCAGGCTCACTTTCCAGCCCCTCACCACACATGGTGGACTGGAAAGTTCCCCCCACCACCGGTCCTATATTTTTTGTACATAAGCTTCTTATCACACACAATAAACGGTTCCCAGTTTACAAACAAAACACAAAATAAGCAAAGAAAAACTTTTGCATTGGCTTAAGGTTATAGCATAACTCTAAAAAGTGATTTCAAATTAGAATCACGTTGAATTTTTAATATAATTATGGAAATATCAACATTTTTATAAACATGTATGTTTCCATCAAACAATATGGTATGTTCCTTCTTTTTGCTTTGGTCTTGTTTTATATCCTTCAATAAAACTGTATTGGTTTATTCATAAAAGTTAGGTACTTTTCCTCTAAGTTTATTCCAAAGTATCTTACACCTTTTCCTCTGTGTTAATGGATTTTTAAAAATTCTGTTACTACTTCTAATAGGAGAGACCAAGTAATAAATTATTTTTTGCATCTGTTCGATCACTCTATATCCATTATTACATTTTCTTTTTTTCCCATTATTATATTTGCTAAGAATTTATTTGAGTCTCTTAGTTTTTTAGGCATAAAAATCATGTCTTCAAAAAGATATATATTCTCTCTCTTCATTTTTTTTATATTTATAAAAACTATGTCAATGTAGCTTATTGTGACAAAACTTAGAATACTGCATGATAATGTGGATGTCATTCTTCTCTGTCTTTATCCTAATTTTCCTTGGTGAAGACTTTAAAGTTCCCTTACCTAAAGTGGTGCTTGCTATTAAAATTTGATAAATGATTTTGATTGCAATTACCATTTTGCTTAGACATTTTATTATAAATTATTTTTAAATGGTACCAAGAAATTTGTTTGCACATGAGAAACAGGTACTGATATATTATTTTATGTATATAATGAGATGCACTGATGGCATTCCAGGTATTGAGCTAACTTTTCAATTTCGAGATAAATCCTACATTGCTATAACATACCATGCTCTCAATACATTGCTACAGTACCATATAGTATAGTATATACAGACATATCAGTTATATATTATATAGGACTAGGCTTTAACCATAATATTTTCACTCTGCTCTATTTTTATTTTGCAAAATTAATCAAAAAGTTTTATGTCTTATTCCATGGTAGGGGTGAGTTAAATATCACTAAAATTACACTAAAGTTTATAGGAAAATTAACTATACAAATATCTTTACCTTTGTGTGTGTGTGTGTGTGTGTGTCTGGTCTTATTTTTCCCAGCTCATTTATTGAGGCATAATTGAGAAAATTATATATATTTAAAGGCACATAACGTGATGTTTTGATATATGTAAACATTGGAGAATAATCACCATAATCAAGCTAATGAACAGATCTACCTCCTCACACAGTTACCATTTGCTTGTGTGTGTGTGTGTGTGTGTGTGTGCACATGGCAAGAACACAAGATTTATTCTGTCAGCAAATTTCAAGTACCCAATAAGTATCGTTAACTATAGTCACTCTGCTCTACATTAGATCTCCAAAAATTGTTCATCTTGCATAACTGAAATTATGTACTCTTTGGTCAACAGCTCCCTGCTTCCTTATCCACATCTACCCCCGGAAACTAGCATTCTAGTCTCTGCTTCTATGATTTTGGCTATTTTAGATTCCATACATAAGGTAGATCACCTTTCTGTGTCCTGTGTCTGGCTTATTTCACTTAGCATAATGTCCTCCAGGTTCATCCATGTTGTCACAAATGGCAGAGTCCCCTTCTTTTGTAAAGCTGAATAATATTCCATTATATACTCACATTATAAAAACCACATTTTATTTATTCATTCAACTGTTGATGGACATTTAGGTTGCTTGCATATCTTGGCTATTATGAATAATACTGCAATGAACAGAAGAGTGAAGATATCTCTTTAAGGCACTGATTTCATTTCTTTGGATATATATTCAAAAGTGGGATTGTTGGATCATAAGATACCTCTATTTTTAATTTTTTGAGGAACTCCCACACTCTTTTCCACAATCGGCACATAAAAGTACATTCCTACCGATAGTGTGCAAGGGTTCCCTTTTCTCCATAGCCTTGTCAACACTTTTTATCTTTTGACCTTTTTTTCACTGTAATAGGTACAAGGTGATATCTCATTGTAGTTTTCTTCTTAAGTGTATTTGTTTATTTTGAGAGAAAGAGAATGGGGAAGGGGGGGCAGGGAGAGAGGGAAAGAGAAACCCCAGCCAGCTTTACACTGACAGCAGAACCCACTGTGAGATCGTGACCTGACCCAAAATCAAGAATCAGGCGCTTGACCGACTGAGCCACCCAGGTGTGCCTGATTGTGGTTTTAATTTGAATTTCTTGAAGATTAGTGATGTTGAACACCCTTTTATGCCCCTTTTGGACATGTTGATGACTTCGAGAAATTTGTACTGAGGGCCTTTGTCCATTTTTAAATTGAATTCTTGTTATTACTACTTTGCTGTTTAGTTATATGAGTCCCTTATGTATTTTGGGTATTAACTTCTTACCAGATATATGGTTTGCAAATACTTTTTTTCCATACTTAGGTTGCCGTCTCACTTTGTTGATTATTTGCTGTGCAGAAGCTGTTCAGTTTGACAAAGTCCCACTTGTTTGCTTTTGTTTCCTGTGATTTCGATGTCATATTCAAAATGCATTGCCAGGACTGATGTCAGGACACTTTTTACTTATGTTTTATTAAAGTAATAATATAGATTCAGATCTACATTTAAGACTTTAATCCATTTTGAGTTGATTTTTGTACATGGTGTAAGCTAAGTATCCAATTTCATTCTTTTGCATGTTGATATTCAGTTTTATCAACACCATTTATGAAAGAAATTTCCTGTCCCTACTGTGTGTTCTTGGCACCTTTGTTAAGAGCAGTTTACCTTAGAATTGTGAATTCATTTTTGGGCTCTCTGTTCTTTTCACTGGTCTATGCGTTTGTTTTTAGGGCAGTACTATACTCGTATTGATTACTGAAGCTTTCTAATATATTTTCAAATCAAGAAGTGTGATCCCTCCAGCTTTATTCTTCTTGCTCAAGACTGATTTGGCTACTCAAAATCATTTATGGATCCATATGAATTTTAGATTTTTTTTCTATTTATTTGAAGAATGCCATTGAGATTTTAATAGGGATTGAATGGAATCTGTAGATCTCTTTGGGTAGTGATCACTTTATTAATTCTTCTAATCTATGAAAACTGAATGCCTTTCCATTTGTCTGTATATAATTTATTTCATCAATATTTTGTAATTTTTAATGTACAAGTCCTTACTTCTTTGGTTATATTTATTCCTTAGTATTTTATTTTTGTTGTTATTGTGAATGGGACTGCTCTCTTAATTTCTTTTTCAGAGAGTTCAGTTTTGTGAAAAGAAATGTGACTCATTTGGGTTTTTTCTTTTATTTAAATAGAGGTATAATTTACATATGTCATTATATTAGTTTCCAATATACAAGGCAACAATTTGATATTTATACATTGTAAAATGATCACTACAATAAGTGTAGTTAACTTCTATCACCATACATATTTACAAATTTTTTTTCTTGTGATTAGAACTTTTAAGATGTACTCTTTTAATAATGCAATAGAGTCTGGCCCATGAAATATAGCCAGACCAACACGAAACCATCCTACACACCTAGAAAACTGATTGGAGGATTAACACAACAATGTGCACAACCTGAACCACAGAATTCAGCAGGTATGTGGTGCAGAGAGGTGAACTTGGGGAGAGAGAAGCCAGCAGTGGGCTGGGAGCCACTTTTTCAGGAGAAGAGAGGACGGAGACTAGGGGGGAGCAAATGCGGGAAAAGCACCCCTCCCCCAAAGCAGCTGGAGAGAACGTTTTAAATTGGAAACAGCCGCAGGTACTAAACTAAAAAGAAAGGAGAAAGGAGAAAGGAAAGGGTTTAAATTCCATGAAGAGTGTAAACAGGGGGAGTGCAAAGTCTGCAACTCCACAGCTTGATACCTGGTGTTTCTCTGGTGGGAAGGGCAAATCCCCAGGAACAGAGTGGGGTCCAGGAGGTTCTCGGGCCACATGGGGAAAAGCGGTTCCACTGCTGGAAGGACATTTTGTAGAGACTGTTGAAGCCACCTGGTCCCAACAGACCCCTGAAAATGGCCACATTCGCTGTTGCTGGAACAAGGTCGTTAAGGGTGAAGCCTGGTGTCAGATGTGTGTTGTGATTTTCCAAAATCCCTCAAAGGTGCTGCTACAGTATCTCTCAAACTTTTTCTGGGGTGGGCTGGCACCTGGCCATAGTCTCAGGGCACTGGCAGCAGCGGGGTCCAGCAAGCATTCCTGGGTGCAGCTGATATTCGGCCATTGCTCATACGGCCATTGCTCGGTGAGACTCTCCCGCAGAGGGGTGGAGAGGGTCAAGCCTGCGGTCCTTCAGAGGTAAGGGGCCGGGGAAGGCAGCCGCATCCGTGACAAAACTGGGGAGAGAGGTACTGCCTGGGGCTTGGTCATGGACAGTGGGAAAGTGGGAGGTGGATGAAAGTTGAAGACAGAGGACGGGTGTGCAATTGCTGATCAGAGAGAACAGAGTTCCAATACTGCAGACTGGGTAGCTGTGTGATGCCATTTTCACTGCTCCCGCGCATGTGCATACGCACCTACAAGCGCGGCTACAATCCACCCCAGTAGGCTAGCAGTGCCATCTAGTGGAGAACGGAGCCGTTACACTGAGCGCTGCCCAACTGGGCCAACCTCACTCTTCAAGAACACAAGTCTCACCGCCTACTTAGTTTATGGACTATAAAGACCTACATAGTATGACTTCTAGAGGAAAATGAAGTAATTTCAGTCCTATTTCAATCTATTAGCAGGTCCATCTATTCAATTTTCTTTCTTTTTTCTTTCTTTTTTTCTCTTTTACACTACTTTTCTTTTTCTTGAATACAGAAAGAGAAAAAAATCATTTTTATTTTCAATTTTTATTAAAAATATTTTTATTTTTTTTAGTATATTCTTTACTTTTGTGTAATTTTTTTAAAATTCTAACTTACTTCCATCATTTTATTTTAGTCTACTTCAGTGTATTCACCTTTTCAAATGTTCAAGCGATTTCCTTTTTTTCTTATTTCTTTTTCTTTTTTCTCTTTTTTGATTCTTTTCTTTTTCTTGAATGCAGAAAGAGAAAAACTTCATTTTTTACATTCCATTTCTATAAAAAATATTTTTTCTTTAATTTTTTTACTATTTTTTTTGCTTTTATGTAAATTTTTTTTCAAATTCTATTTTACTACCATCATTTTATTTTAGTCTACTAAAGTGCATTCACTTTTTCAACTTTTCAAATGATTTTTTTCTCTTTTTCATTTCTTTTCTTTTTCTTGAATACAGAAAGAAAAAATCACTTTTATTTTTAATTTTTGTTAAAACTTTTTTTATTTAATATTTTTCTACTATATTATTTAATTTTGTGTAAATTTTTTCAAATTCTATTTTATTCCCATCATCTCATTTTAGTCTGCTTCAGTGTATTCATTTTTTCAAATTCCCAAACGATTTCCTTTTCTTCCCCCCTTGTTTTCTCTAATATGTCAAACCACTTTCAACACCCAGAAAAAAACACACCTAGGATCTAGCATAATTTATTAGATTTGTGTCTGTGTGTGTGTTTATTTTTTTAATTTTAATATTTTTTAAATTTTGTTTTTTTAATTTTAATTTTTCTACCTCATTAATTCCTTTTTATCCCTTCAAAATGACAAAATGAAGGAATTCACCCCCCAAAAAAGAGCACGAAGAAATGACAGCCAGGCATTTAACCAACACAGATGCAAGCAAGATGTCTGAACCAGAATTTAGAATCATGATAATAAGAATACTAGCTGGAGTTGAAAATAGATTAGAATCTCTTTCTGCAGAGATAAAAGAAGTAAAAAATAGTCATAATGAAATTAGAAACGTTATAACTGAGCTGCAATCACGGATGGATGCAGCAGTGGCAAGGACGGATGAGGCAGAACAGAGAATCAGCAATATAGAGGACAAACTTATACAGAATAACGAAGCAGAAAAAAAGAGGGAGATTAAGGCAAAAGGGCACGACTTAGGAATTAGAGAAATCAGTGACTCATTAAAAAGAAACAACATCAGAATCATAGGGGTCCCAGAAGAGGAAGAGAGAGAAATAGGGGTGGAAGGGTTATGTGAGAAAATCATAGTGGAAAAGTTTCCTAACCTGGGGAAAGACACAGACATCAAAATCCAGGAAGCACAGAGAACCCCCATTAGATTCAACAAACACCGACCATCAAAAAGGCATAGCATAGTCAAATTCACAAAATACTCAGCAAGGAGGGAATCATTAAAGCATCAAGGGAAAAAAAGTCCCTAAACTACAAGGGAAGACAGATCAGGTTTGCAGCAGACCTATCCACAGAAACTTGGCAGGCCAGAAAGGAATGGCAGGATATATTCAATGTGATTAATTAGAAAAATATGCAGCCAAGAATTCTTTATTCAGCAAAGCTGTCATTCAAAATAGAAGGAGAGATAAACAGTTTCCCAGACAAACAAAAATTAAAGGAGCTTGTGACCACTAAACCAGCCCTGCAAGAAATTTTAAGGGGGACTCTCTCTGAGGGGAGAAAAGATGAATATATATACATATATATATGTGTGTGTGTGTGCATTATTATTATATGCATATGTAAAGAAATACCAAAAGCAACAAAGATTAGAAAGGACCAGAGAACACCACCAGAAACTCCAACTCTACAAGCATCATAATGGCAATAAATTCATATCTTTCAGTACTTACTCTAAACATCAATAGGCTCAATGCTCCAATAATGCAATACAGTCTTATTAACTACAGGAAATACGACAAACTCTTGTATGTTGATTTTGTACCTGCAACTTTACTGAATTTGTTCATTAGTACTAACAGTTTTTTTTTTAATCTTTAAATTTTTCTATGTATGTGATTATATCATCTGAAAGCAGATATAATCATCTGAAAACAGATATGATTTACTTTTTTCTTTCTTATTTAAATGTTTTTTCTTTCTTTTTCTTATTTATTTTATCTGGCTAAAATCTCAGTACTATGTTGAATGGAATAGTCAAGAATGTGCATCCTTGCCCAGTACCAGATCTTAGAGTAAAGGCTTCTGTTTTCCTCCATTGGTTATGATTTTAGCTCTGGGCTTCTCATATATAACCTTTATTGTATTGAGGCAAGTTTCTTTTATACTTACTTTATTGAGAGTTATTATGGATGAATGTTGGAAAATATGCAAATCTTTTTTCTCTATTGAGATGATAATATTTTTTCTTGTTCTGTTAATGTGTTGACTGATCATTGACTGATTTGTTTACATTGAACCATCTTTTCATCCCGAGAATAAATTCCATTTGGTCATTATGTAATATACTTTTAGTGTGCTGTTGAATTCAATTTGCTAGTATTTCATTGAGAGATTTTTTTTTAATCTATATTCATCAGGTATATTGGTCTATAGGCTTTTTTTTTTCTTGTGGTATCTGTCTGGCTTTACTATCATGGTGATATGATTTCATAAATTAATTTGGTGGTGTTACTTTTGATAGTAGATATTTTATTTCTTTGCTATGATGATTGATTTATTCAAGCTTCCTGATTATATATCAATCAATAAATCAAGATTATTAATTTTCAAGGAAATTTATTATGTTTTCTAATTTATTGAAATTGAGTAACAGAAAATACTTTATAATAAAAGTTTAATTAATCTGTGGAGTTTCACCTCATACATTTACCTATGAATTATGCCTATTTTCATTCTACAATGGCAGATTTCTGCCAGTTGTGATAGAGACCACATGGCCTCAAAGCCTAAAATATTTACTGTCTGGCCATTTACAGAAAATGTTTGATGACCTCTGTTATAAAGGAATACATAGAAAATTCAATTATTATTAGCTTATTGTATTTATCTTAGCTTGAAATTGTATGGTAATTTGAACAAGTAATTGTATCACTACATATGATTATTTATTTCATTCTCTACTCTATTATACCTTATTTCAGTTTTTTTTCTAAATTAAACACTTGATTTCTTTATTAAAACTATCCCTTCATCTTTCCAATCCAATTACATACATCAGAAACCTCGATGTCCTTCTGGGTGCATTCTCCTTCTACATATTCCAGCCAGTCTATTACTTATGAATTTATTAAACAAATTACATTGAGTCACAGTATATTTTGGTGACTAAGAATAATATTGTGTAAAACTCTAATTCTTTATATCAAATATTTTTCAGTAGGTTAAATGGTTATTATATTCCTAGCCAAACTCTAACTGGCACACCATTACATTCATTATATAATCCAAGATTTTGCACATTCCAGTTCCTCCTTACTTCTTCATCTTGTGTGTTTTCTTGATTCTTCTAAGAACAATAGTTTTCTTTCAGTTTCACTAGTACAGAAAGCTCTTTTCCACATTTAGACATTCATGGAAGATGTATCTTCTCCCTCAAAGGCCCAGTCTCCTCTACAATTCAGTCAAACTTCAGTATAAGCATTAGTTCATCAGAAATGAGTTTTTCTTCTTAATTCAAAATACATTTACTCTCTAGCTTTTGTTCTCTTGTGAAATACTGTTTTTTATCACAAAAATATGTCATTGTGAGATTTTATTTCATGTTTCTCTTCTCACTGTTGCGTAGGCTCCATGAGGACAAGAGACAAATTCCTTAATGAATACCCAATACTAAACCTGAACTACATAAGCATCTTGCTCAGAATAGTCATTTGAATAATATTTTTATTAAATAATACTTATTTTGTGTAAAATAATCACAGAGGCATTGCTTACAATAGCAAAAACCAATTATAAAACCCAAGTGAAAAATTAGGGAAAGGTAAAGTTCACACATAGGGTTGAATTCCAGTTATTCATTACGTATAATGTTTTAGAGGAAATATTTAAAACATTACTATTATCAACCAAGTGAAAATGTTATATTGTTTTGGTTCTTTTCTGCTGAGTACACTGCCCTCCCTATTGACGAAACCAAAATAAATGAGAAAATTATCTCATAAGCTGTCCAGTCAATGAAATAAATTCCCAGTGTAATGTTTTGCTCTCCAAGGAAACCTAAAGTCACATGGCTAAGTATTTGAATAGTTTCGAAATGGATTTAGACATGTACATACAATCCTATTTATTGGGGATCATCAGCAAAGAGAACAGAATAAAGTAAAACCACTTGTTTTTCTGGAATAATGGACCACAGAGAGCTTGATGTGTGGGATAACTGTGGATACTACTGGAAAATTGTTCTATGTAGAATCTCTTTACAAGCACCCTCTAGCTTTCCTGAAGGGAATAAATGGGGAACATGATTACATTATTTAGGGTGTTTTGGGCTTAATTAATGGAAGTCTTGTATAAACTTCCTAAAATAATGAGAACATTTATTGTCTCAGTACTGGAAGTTATAGCAGATTTCTAAACTTATTGAATACATGACTTAATGAGGTCATCAGAGTCATTAATTTTATCTGCCTTTTGACTCTTGTCCTCAGGGTTGGATTCATGCTAAGACTGGTTGCCCCCAGGGTTATAAGGTGACTGTCAGTAGCAATCACTGTTACAGGCTAACTCCTATTCTTAGGCTCTTTCCAGAAGAGCAAGAAAGAACTTTCTCAGAAGTCCTCAGCAGATTTCTCAATTTTAATTCTGAATAAATCCCATGTCTGTATTCCAACCAATCACTGACAAGTAGGAAGATACATATTGTGACTGATTTAGGCTAAATTCAGCCTATGAAGTCTCTACTGAGTTACATAAGCTTCATAGAAAGCATTGAATATTTGGGGTAAATGGGTTCAGTTTTTAGTAGGGAAATGGAAAGGGGGGATATGGAATGTGGATAGATGAACAACTATCCAATATTACAAGCTCTTTGGCTATCCAAGAGCTTATTTTACAAATATATTTTTAAAATATTCATGCTCACATAAAATATGTCTCAATTCCTCCTCAAATAGATAGAATCAAAAGTTAATTACTGTATTTAACCTCTAGTATAACATCTTTGGTTGGTGTTCAGTCCTCTTCATCATGTCTAGATGTAGCTCCAAATGGTTCAATGATATCATACTACAGGATGAATTGTTTTCCTTAAAAGCACACAAATGCAAAGTGGATAAAATGATATTTACTATAAAAACCTCCTTTTTTAGGGGACTCTTTGAGTGGAAAGGAAAGACTAAGAGTAAGGAAAGTAGGAATCACAAAAGCAGTAAAAATAAGTATATCTGTAAAAATCAGTCAAGTGACCCACAAAATTAAGGATATATAGTATACCTAAAACTTGGGGATGAGAGGAGTAAAAACTTAAGCAACCATCAACTTAATATAGACTGCTATGTGAAAAAGATGTTATATACAAACAGAATGGTAACCATAATTCAGAAATCAGTAATAGATATGCAAATATAATTTGAGAAAGGAATCCAATTAAATAACTAAGCAAAGCTAACTAATCATGAGAGTAGAGAGCAAGAGAAAAAAACAGAGAAAAACTTCAAAAATCACGACAAACCAGATTTAAAAAATGGCAATAAATACATACCTATCAACAATTACTATGGATGTAAATGGAATAAATGTTCCAATCAAAAGACATAAGGTGAAGGAATTGATTAAAAAACATGACCCATCTATATGCTGCCTACAAAAGACTCATTTCAGACCTAAAGAAGCATACAGATTGAAAGTGAAGGAATAGAGAATATTTACCATGGAAATGGATGTGAAAAGAAAGCCAGGGTAGCAATACTTATAAGGCACAAAATAGACTTTAAAACAAAGATGATAACAAGAGATAAAGAAGGACACTATATAATAATAGGGGAAAAATCCAACAAGAAGATAAAATCGTTGTAAATATTTATTCAGCAATATGAGAACACCCAAATACTTAAAGCAGTTAATAACAATCATAAAGGAAGTAATCAATAGCAATGCCATAATAGCTTAGGAATTTAACACCCAACTTACCTCAATGGATATATCATCCAAACAGAAAATCAACAAAGAAAGAGTGTCTTTAAATGACACGTTGAACCAGATGGATTTAATAGATATATTCAAAATATTCTATATTAAAACAGCATAATATGCATTTTTTTCAAGTCTACATAGAAGATTCTTAAGAACAGACCACATATTAGGCCACAAAATAAATTTTAACCAATTTAAAAAGATCAAAGTCATACCATGCATCTTTTCTGAACTACAATACTATGAAACTAGAAATTAACCAGAAGAAAAACTCCAGACATAGCATAAATACATGGAAGTTAAATAACATGCTAGTAAAAAATGAATGGGTCAACCAAGAAATCAAAGCAGAAATAAAAAAATACACAGAGACACATGAAAATAAAAACACAACAGTCTAAAATATTCGGGATGCAGCAAAAGCTGTTTTAAGAGGGAAGTTTATAGCACTACAGACCTACTTCAAAAAAGCAAGAAAAATCTTAATTAAACAGTAGAAGGAAGGACATTCCAGTAGAAGGAAGGAGATAATAAAAATTGGAACAGAAATAAATAAAATTGAAACTAAAAACAAACAAAAAACACAACAGAAATGATCAATGAAAACAGGAGCTGATTCTTTGAAAACATCAACAAAATCAATAAACCTTTAGTCAGACTCATCAAAATAAAAAGAGAGAGGGAGAGAGAGAACAAACATAACAGAAATGAATGAGGAGAAATTATAAATGATGTCACTGCAATTAAAAGAATTGTAAGAGAAAATTATGAAAAATTATATGCTAACAAATTGGACTACCAAGAAGAAATGGATACATTCCTAGAAACATATAAACTCCTAAAACTAAATCAGGAAGAAATAGAAAAATTGAACAGACCAATTAACAGAGGTGAAATTGAATCAGTAATCAACAACCTCCCAACAAACAAAACTCCAAGACCAGATGGCTTCACAGGTGAATTCCACCAAACATTTAAAGAAAAGTTAATACCTATTCCTTTCAAACTATTCCAAAAAATAGAAGAGGAAAGAAAACTTCCAAATTTGTTCTATAAGGCTAGTATTACCCTGGTACCAAAATCTAATAAAGATAGACAGACACACAGACACACACACACACACACACACACACACACACACACACAAAACAATGGGCCAATAACTCTGATGTCCATAGATGTAAAATTCTTCAAAAAAATTAGCAAACTCAATCCAACAATACATTTTAAAAAAGATCATTCACAATCAAGGGGGATTTATTCCAGAGATGCAAGCATGGTTCAGTATTCACAAATTAATCAATATGATGCATAACATCAATAAGAGAAAGGATTAAAACCATATGATAATTTCAATAGACTCAGAAGAAGCATGTAATAAAGTACAACATCCATTCATGATGAAAATCCTTAACAAAGTAGGTTTACAGGAAACATACCTCAACATAATAAAGGCCTTATACAAAAAACCCACAGCTAATATCATATTCACTGGTGAAAAATTGAAACTTTTATCACTAAGATCAGGAACAAGATAAGAATGTCTGCTTTCACCACTTGTATTCAACATAGTACTGGAAATATTAGCCACAGCAATCAGAAAACAGAAAGAAATAAAAGGCATCCAAATTGGTAAGGAAGAAGTAAAACTTTCACTATTTGCAGATGACATGATACTATATATAGAAAACCCTAAAGACTCCACCAAAAAACTACTAGAACTCATAAAATGAATTCAGTAAGGCAGCAGGGTATAAAATCAATGTAAAGAAATCTATTGAATTTCTATAAACCAATAATGAAGCAACAGAAAGAAAAATTAAGAAAACAATCTCATTTATAACTGCACCAAAAACAATAAAATACCTAGGAATAAACTTAACCAAGGAGGTGAAAGACCTGTTCTCTGAAAACTATAAAAGTTGATGAAAGAAATTGAAGATGACACAAAAAAATGGAAAGATACTCCATGCTCATGGATTGGAAGAACAAATATTGTTAAAATGCTCATACTACCCAAAGCAATCTATAGATTTAATGCAATCTCTATCAAAATACCAATAGCATTCTTCACAGAACTAGAACAAGCCATCCTAAAATTTGCATAGAAGCATCAAAGACCCTGAATAGCCAAAACAATCTTGAAAAGAAAAAACAAAACTAGAGCTATCACAATTTCAGGTTTCAAGTTACAATAAAAAGCTATAGTAATCAAAACAGTATGGTACTGGCACAAATATAGACACATAGATTAATGAAACAGGATAGCACAGAAAAAAAAAAAAACTGTGTGGTCTATTAATCTTTGACAAAATAGGGAAGAATATGCAATGGGAAAAAGAGAGTCTCTTCAACAAATTGTGTTGGGTAAACTAGACAGCTATGTGCAAAAGAATGAAACTAGAACTTTTTCTTATACCATAAACAAAAACAAACTCAAAATGGATTAAGAACTCAAATGTGAGACCAGAAACCATAAAAATCCTAGAAGATCACAATTGGTAATTGCTCTGACATCAACCATAACAACATTTTTCTAGATATATCTCCTAAGCCAAGAGAAATAAAAGCAAAAATAAACTTTTGGGACTACATCAAAATAAAAATCAAAGGAAAAAATCAGCAAAACTAAAAGAAAACCTACTGAATGGGAGAAGATATTTACAAATGCCATACCCAATAAAGGATTAGTATCTAAAATATATAAATAACTGATACAACTCAACACACACAAAAAACAAATAATCTAAAAAATGGGCAGAAGGCATGAGAGATGAACAGACATCTCTCCAAAGAGGACATACAATGGCCAATAAGCACATGGAAAGACGTTCATCACTCAGCATTAAGTAAATGCAAATCAAAACTTCAATAAGATATCACCTCACACCTGTACGAATGGCTAAAATCAAAAACATATGAAACAAATGTTAGTGAGGATGTGGAGGAAAAAGAATCCTCGTGGACTTTTGGTGAAAATGCAAATTGGTTCAGTCACTTTGGAAAATAGTGTGGAGGCTCTTCAAAAAATCAAAATAGAATTTACATACAATTTAGTAACCACACTATTGGGGATTTATCCAAAAATATGAAAATACAAATTCAAAAGGATTATATTCACCCCTATGTTTATTGCAGTAGTATTTACCATAGTCAAATTATGGAAGGAGCCCATGCATCCATTGATGAATGGATAAAGTATGTTTAATATATATATATTAGCCACAGCTAATATAATATGATGTAATATATATATATATATATATATATATATATATATAATAGAATATTATTCAGCCTTAAAACATAAATTCATACCATGTGCTACAACATGGATGGAGCTAGAGAGTATAATGCAAAGCAAAATAAGTCAGAGAAAGAGTAATACCGTTTGATTTCACTCATATGTGAAATTTAAGAAACAAAACAAATGAACAAGGGAAAAAATAAACCAAAAAACAGACTCATCTATAGAGAACAAAAGGATGGTTACCAGGGTAAATGGGCGGGGGGTGGGGTGTGAAATGGCGAGGATTAAGAATACACTTATCAGGATGAGCACTGAGTAATGTACAGAATTGTTAAATCACTATCTTGTGCACCTGGAACTAATACAGCACTGCACGTTAACTATATTAGAATTAAAACAAAACACTTAAAAAACTATCTTTTGTTATGGTGGGCAATGGAAAAACGTGTGGTTGTCTACAATATACTTTCCTTTTTAGACAGGGATACAGAAAGTTCCTGCTTTGTCACAGGAGTGGTTTTCTTTTACTTTTTATTTTCTTCTCTTTCTTTCTTTCTTTGAAGCTGTTAGATTCTAGTCTAATTTAGGTTCTTGATAGTCCTTTTAATATCTAACATTCTATTATATAAATATTGGGGAATGGAGGCATGGGAATGTCGATTTAGTTTTCCAGTTCGGAATGGGGCAGACAGAAAATGCTAAAACTATTTCTTGACAATTTATTCCAAAAGAGAAGTCCTCTGCTTTCATCTTTCAGGCACTTTGGTTTTATCCACTGACCTTGAATTTCTGCATATCTTTCTTATTCTATTCTTTACTTAATATGCTTCTATTTTATCACCTTTTCTCCTTCATCTTCTTAGAGCAATTCAGCCTAGTCTTTTTAACATCCTCTTCATTTGGAGTCTTCTCCTAGAGTATTATTTGTTATTACAATCCTTTTGGGCTCAGGTCATGATCCAAGGGTCGTGGGATTAAGCCCCACATTGGGCTCTGCATTGAGCATGGAGCCTGCTTGGGATTCTCTCTCTCTCTCTCTCTCTCTCTCTCTCTCTCTCTCTCCCTCTGCCCCTCTCATCCACTCACACACTCTCTCTAAATTATAAATAATAATAAATTATTAAATATCTTTTTTTTTAAGAAAGTGAGCAAAAAAGAGTGGAGGAGGGGCAGAGGGAGAGAGAATCTCAAACAGGCTCCATGGTCAGTGTGGAGCCTAATGAGGGGCTCAATCTCACAGGTTATGATCTTGAGATCATAACCTGAGCTAAAATCAAGATTCAGACACTTAACTGACCGAGCCACCCAGAAACCCCAACAAATAGCTCTTATATCAAGGTATTTTTTATACCTTTATTAAAATAAAATATATGACATGAAACTTACTGATGGATTGACATATTTCATAGTGAATACCAGGTTTATTATTTATTCTGAGATTAATTAAAATACTATTTAAATATTTTTTATGATATGGATGTACTTTTTTTAATTTTCATTTAAGTTTTTATTTAAATTCCAGTTAACATACAGTGTAATAGTAGCTTCAGGTGTACAATATAGTGCATTTTTTTTCTTTTGAAGACAGAACAACACTGTGATCATTCATCAATAAATGATGTAAATTTGAGTTTTCATATTTTTCATAAGACCTGAAAGTCTATGTCTAGGGGTAAAGCAGTACAGTTACACAATAACTTAGGGAACTATTTTTTTCTTTGTGCTAGTTTATCTCATTTTTAAAGGCTACATTTTAAATCACAATTACAGCTCGTGTAGTAGATAGATAGTGATTACAGACGGACAGATGATAGAAAAAGAAATGGGGAGAAAGGGAGAAAGGAAAAAAGGAAGGGGGGAGATGGAGGGAGAAAAGAATAAGAGAAAAGGAAGAAGGAGAAAGGGAGAGAAGGAGGAGAAAGTTAAGGAAAAAGAAATGGGATAGTAGAGGAAGGGAGGAAGAAAGCTAAAAAAGAAGGTAGGAAGAAAGGAAGGATGGAAGAAACGGAGCAAGGAAAGGGAAAGAAAAGGAAAGAGAATTTATTATAGATCATCTCTTGCTGAGTATCCTAATTATAAATATTCACAGTCTACAATACGTCATCTCATACTCATTTAATGGAAAACCTTTCAAAAAAATAATAGAATACCTTTTGCTTAAATGTCTCACCCTAGATAATTTCAAAAAATTGCAAACAAATGTGGGAGTTAAATGTAATGTAAGACTTACATTTTTAATATATGGACATATTAATGCTATAGAATTTTTGTTTCCATTAGCACTGTTAACATTTAGTGGATAAAATGTAAAATTTCTTGAACATTCAGTATTCTTGAAATGTCATTCATATCTCCACTTCACAATGGCCTATTTATGTACTTATTTAACAGTCCTGGATGGTCTTAAGACTCTGAACTGTGGGTAAAACATTTCGAAATCTTTAGGGGTGTGTTTGGAGGGTAATGGCATGCAGAACTTCACTCCTGATCAGGATGTGACTGAAGACAGCCTTTTGCATATTCCCCAATAAATTCAGGTGATTGTAGAAATAGTGTCCCTGTTACACATGTGCTCAATCACACTGTATTTTATAACAACTAAGGTAAACTCTTTTTGAAGTACACAGACATGAGAATCAGGAAAGAGAGTAAGGAGAACACATGCTCTGGAATAGCCTGGAAGCTCTACCCTGAAGATATATGTTCAACAAGCTCAATGTTTTCCTATTTAAGGGGGGAGGGGCATAGTCTTAACATACGTTTGTTTTTCTTATGAGTTTCAAGTGGTATTATCTATAAAGTCTTATGATAGTGCTGGTCACAAAATGTGCATTCAAGAAAGGTAGGTTATTATATTAACAGTGGTACACAGCTATTGATAACGTGAAATTTATATTCCTGATGCATTTTACTGTAGAAATTTTGAACTATGAGTATATTTCAAAAGAAACTGTTATTTTCTCAATTGTTTTGAGCTGGAAACAACAGGAACTTTCAAATGATCCTTTTTCTAGCAAGGGTAGAGAGGCAGTCTCCAAGGTAACTAAATCCCAAACCATATCAGAGTTTAGAAATAAAAATCTATACTTTAAATTTCACTAAGAAGCACAAAGGTCATCAGTAACACTTTGCAGTTCAGTAGCACTATGTTTTATGCAGTCAATCCTCTATTCACCCAGTCTTCAAGGTTAATAACCAATTATTACTAATTTCATACTATCGGCAATGCTAGTCAATTTAAGTAAAATTCAAGTCCTTTAGCATTGTTTTCTGTTTATATTTGGAAGTTTGGGTGTCTTAAATTAACAATTTTCCCCACTGAATTTTGCATTCATTGGTATATGAATAAACCTACATTGACCATTATAAAATAGAATGCTATTTGATAATATTTACCCCTGTATTAAGACATAGGTTGGTTAGAATTATGTTTAAACTATTCAGAATACAATTTCCTGTTGGTTGAAGCAGTTGTATTTCTGTTTCTTTTAGTTATTTGATAACATATTCAGATGAAGTAAATGCAGAATTCTGTTAAGAATATGAAGGGGTACCTGGCTGGCTCAGTCAGAAGAGCATGTGACTCTTGATATTGGGGTCGGGTCAGGAGTTCGAGCCCCACATGGGTGTAAAAATTACTAAAAAAATAAACAATCAATAAACTTTTAAAAACCCATAAATTTTTCTTTATTCCTTTCTATAATATCTGATATCAAGTTTTAATGCCAATGTGTTATTTCCACAATTCCAGCATGGGATTTGGATTATAAATGTTCATTGCATATTATAATGTAAGAGAAATTTTGTGTTTCTCTAGAAGTTTGAAATCCACTATATCCAATGATTTCTGCATGTCAGTGAGCCTCCAAATTATTCATATAATAGTGAATGTATACTTTTTTTTTCTAATTTCACAGAAATGTCTTATTTTCTAATTAAACAAAATACAAATGCACCTTTTAACTAAACAATTGCCCAAGCATATTTTCCACTAATGACCAACATACCAACTGTAGAGCAATGTGCTAAAATCAAGTATGAGTCATTGTTTTTGTTTATAATACAAAAAGATTCTGATTATAAATTTAATGTTAGTCAAACATCATCAAGTTAGGTCACAACATTACTTGTAACATATATCATTGACAATAAGTACTTTTGACAAAGATTTAAATATATAAAATATCAGCTTTGGAAGACTGAGGGACCTGAATTTTCTTTCCTGCATATATTGAGTAAAATATGTATTTGCTTAAAACTATCTTTATAAATAATTTGATAAAACAAATGGAGAAAGAACAGCAATGATTTGAGCTTTTACAAAATACAAAGTGTGCTATAATCAACTAAGCTATTAGTGTTGTCGTTGACTATGGAATTCAGGGGAAAACAAAAGACTCCTTTGTCTCTTTAATTACAGTATTGGCAATAATCAGAATATGAAGTTTTATGAGAATTTATCTATGGTCATGATAGATACATAAATAGATACTGTGAAATTGATAAAGCCTTTGTTCATTGATCAAGTTTTAGTTTTGCCTTTTCTTTACATTTGTAAACATTTTATAGAAAGGAAATAATGAAGCAAATGTTCCCCTTGATTTAATAAAGTTTTCATGGTTGATCAAACTATCATTTGGATTTAGTCCATGAATGCTCAAGAATCTCCTACTTTTTTTTATTAAACAAGAATGCATCCATAAAGAAAGAAATCATGTCAAATGTTTATCTTCAGTTACTTAGTGCATAACAAATACATGAATAAATAGTTATAGATAGTTCCTGGACCAATGAAAGCCTGACAGGCAGTGATAGCTGGAATATAGTAAGACAGGTCTAAACAGCTGATATCTAAGTGATGAAAATGGTAACTTTTATTTACTTTTAAATATAATGCAGCCCTGAGGTAAAAATACTATCCCTTACTAGTCTTACCTTACTGTGTGTGTGTGTGTGTATAATATTTTGCCTTTTAACCTCTTATTTTTTATTTGTTTATTTTTGAGATAGAGAATGAGAGAGTGAGCAGGGAAGGGGCAGAGAGAGGGAGAGCCAGAATCCCAAGCAAGCTCCATGCTGTCAGCACAGAACCCAATGGCGGACATGGGGCTCGAACACACAAACCATGAGATCGTGACCTGAACCGAGATCAAGAGTCAGATGCTTAACTGACTGAGCCACCCAGATGCCCCTCTTTCTGTCTTCTTAAAGAGTTAAGATGGCTTGTATGTATAGGGCAGAAAGATTACAGAAAGTCAATCATTTCAGGACTCAAAGCCTCTTTTTTTCTTATTATATTATAATAATTATGATAAATATTAATAAAATCATCACCCTTTAAAAATTTACATATGAAAGAGTTTTTAACAAATATTTAGAGAAAAAATAAGTGCATATCATATAAACTATTTCAGAACATGGGAAATACAATATGTTTGCCAGCTCATTTTATGAGGATATCATATGCATGATACCCAAACAAGACAAAATTACACACACACACACACATCTTGCAGGTCAATTTCTCTTGTAAAAACAGATTGAAAGAGTCTACATAAAACATTAAAAAATAAATTCCAACAGTATTTAAAAAAATTAATTCAATAGAACTAAGTAGGGTTAATCCTAGGAATCTGAGGCTAATTAGTGTCAATACAATTCCACAGATTAACAGATTAAAACATAAAATCACCAAGCAACCTTAAAAGATAACACAAAAACATTTGCAAAATATGCTAGCAATTCTTTACAAAATAAAATCAGTAAATAGGGCTTGAAGTATATATTAATTTTAATAAAATGTATCTATTTCCAGTAGAAACATTGCACTTAACAGATAAAACTTTTTTTTAAATTTAAAGTCCTAGTTGGAAGAATAAGAAAAGTAACAACAAAAATAGTATAATATACAGAGACATTTAATGATATTACTTGCAGAGTTATGCTTGTCCTATGTTATCAACTACCAAAAAATAAAAAAGAAAAAAAAAAAAAACTACACCAAATTAGATTTAAAGTTCATCATGATAACATATTCAAGATGAAAATTTTAAATTCTTAGTTTGCCTATATACCAGCAAAATCTATTTCAATGAAAATATTTTTAAAGTGCATATTGCATGTTATCAACAATTATAAAATAGGAATAATCAAATAGTATTGGTGCATTAAATACCAAAAGACACACATAAAAATACACAGAGACATAAAATGTTCCTGTATTGAACAAATCAATATTAAACAAATAACAATAATTATACAAATAACAAAAAGTTTTATTTTGTGGGTGTGTGTTTGTTTATTTTTGAGAGAGAGACAGAGACAGAGACAGAGCATGAGCGGGGAAAGGGCAGAGAGAGAAGGAGAAAGAATTTGAAGCAGGGTCCAGGCTCTAAACTGTCAGAACAGAACCTGATGTGCGGCTTGAACTCATGAGCCATGAGATCATGACCTGAGCTAAAGTCAGATGCCCAAATGACTGAGCCACCCAGGCGCCCATGTAACAAAAAGTTTTAGAAAAATACTCCATATAATTGAAATTGTTAAAGATTTTGTAATTAATCAACTGGATAATAAATTTCCTTTGGAGGCAAAAATGATGAGGAAATATTCTTTATTAAAAACATGACAAAAATTGGGGCACTTGGGTGGCTCAGTCATTTCTCTTGATTCGATTCTTGATTTGGCTCAGGTCATGATCTCACTGTTCATAAGACTGAGCCTGAGCTGACAGCATGCAGCCTGCTTGTGACTGTCCCTCTCCCTTTCTCCCTACCCCACTCACTCGCTCTTGCTCTCTCTGTCTCAAAACAAATAGACATTTAAAAAACTAAAAATATGACAAAAATAAAAGAAAATGTTGAAAATTTCAACATTAGATGAAAAATAAAGTAGTAAGGTAAATTGATGCGAATAATACAGTACTTGTTGGAACAGTATATAGTCTAGACACATTTAATGAATATTTGGAATTCAGAAGAATAGGGAAAGATGTAATAGTCAATAAAATATTTAAAAACAATGGCTAACCATTGAAAAAACAAAACAGAAATAATTTTCGATGTAATATGTTAATAAGAATCAGAAAAACTAATTTTACATGGATAATACAATTAAAGTAAGTAGCATCATGTAAAGGTAAACATCAATTGCACCATATATTTTGAGTCAGGGTGAGGAAGTCTTTCCAAAGCAAAACAGAAAATCCATGTTATTAATTAACATATATGACACCATAAAGTATTGAAAATAGATAAGACAATGTATAATAGGCATAATCTTAAAAACTAGAATAAAGTATTTTAGAATATTAATACAAAAAATTAAACTCTCCCATTAAAATGAACAAATGATAAGGTCAAAAGAAATGCATAGTAAATAAAAATAATTTTCCCCAAGAGGAGTGGGATAGGGCAGAATATATGAGGGAATGGTTATCAACAGATAATGTTATAAATTGGCACAAACTCTTGATGGGGAATAATTATATTTTCTGAAATTTAAAATGCACTTATCCTTCAGTATAATTTCAGTGCTAAAAACCTGTTACATGAGTATGCATATGAAAAAAGATATAAACAATTGCAATTTTATTTATTTTTTAATATAATTTATTGTCAAATTGGCTTCCATGCAACACCCAGTGCTCATCCCAACAAGCACCCTCCTCAATGCCCATCACTCACTTTCCCCTTTCCTCCACCATCTATCAACCCTCAGTTTGTTCTCAGTATTTAAGAGTCTCTAATGGCCCTCTCCGTCTCTGTAACTTTTTTTTTTCTGCTTCCCTTCCTCCATGGTCTTCTGTTAAGTTACTCAAGATCTACATATGAGTGAAAACATGTGGTATCTGTCTTTCTCTGACTGACTTATTTCACTTAACATAATACCCTCCAGTTCTATCCACATTGCTGCAAAAGGCCAGATTTCATTCTTTCTCATTGCCAAGTAGTATTCCATTGTATATATAAACCACATCTTCTTTATCTATTTATCAGTTGATGGACATTTAGGCTCTTCTTATAATTTGGCTATTGTTGAAAGCGCTGCTATAAACATTGGGGTACAAGTGGCCCTATGCATCAGCACTCCTCTATCCCTTGGTAAATTCCTAGCAGTGTTATTGCTGGGTCATGCAGTTTTATTTTAAAATGACTAAAAGTAGGGGCACACTTGGGTGTCATAGTCAATTAAACCTCTGACTTCGGCTAAGATATGATCTCGCAGTTCATGAGTTCCAGCCCCGCGTCAGGCTCTGTGCTGACAGTTCAGAGCCTGGAGCCTGCTTTAGATTCTGTACCTCCCTCTCTCTTTGCCCCTCCCCCTGCTTGCACCCTGTCTCTCTCTCAAAAAGAAACAAACATTAAAAAAATTGTTTTTCCAAAGACCAAAAGGAGAATCAACCTTATCTATGAATATGGGAACAATTAAATATGGTCGAAAATACAGTAATAGTTTCATATATTCTGATATGATATCTTCAAGACATAAGAGCAAGTTTGAAATAAAAAAAGAAAACATTCCATATAATTTAATTATATTAATGTAACAAGTGGACTATATATGTCATATATATTTAGTGTCCTTACCATAGAAAATGTCAGGAATGACACCAAGCAAACCATGAAGACAGGTTACCCCTGGAAAAAAGTATGCAGGATATTCTAATTTATCTACTTTTGCATTATCAGTATATTTACAATAAAGCAATATTTATACACTAATTACATTTTATTGATGTATAATTGACTTGCAATATTTTATTGGTTTCATGTGTGCAGTGTAGTGATTCGACATTTGTATACCATGAGAACTGCTCACCACCTAAGTGTAGTTACCATCTATCACCATACGAAGGAAATACATTATTATTGACTGTACTTCCGTCATCATGATTTATTCATTTTATAACTGGAGATGTGTACCTTCTTGATCACATTCATCCATTTTGCCCACTTGTCACTCCCCTTCCTCTCTAACAACCACTGCTCTAATCTCTGTGTCTGTGAATCTGGATTTTGTTTTGTTATGAATCTATCCTTGGATTAACTCTAACCATCAATTAACTAGGATTTGGACCTAGCTCGATTGGCCAAGCTTCCTGAATTAACATTGGAAGATGACAGTGCACTATTTTGGACAATAATTATTTGAACAGTATTTTTAAAACTCACACGGAAACTGTCACTTTTTAACATAAAGATTTGCAAGAATGCTATTAATGAAATTAATGGAAATCTTTCTAGGAGTTTACTAGGAGGAAACATTTTTCTAATTTGAACATCACTGATAGATAGATTTCTCCTGAATAAAACCTTATGGATGTGGTTACTAACAACTGGTTATTATTACTTATTCACATTATTTTTTATAAATGTTAGAGTTATGCAGAAGAATAATATTTAATAAGATGAAAGATTTTAGTGTGCGTTTTTTTCATGGCCCTGACTTTGTGCATTAACTTTTATGTATTTTAATTACATAAGCAATTATGATTACTTTAGAAAAATTTGTATTCTATCAAGAGTAAGAAAAAAGTTTGAAATGTATAATCCTAACAAAGGCAAGTATATTGATATGTTGTTTTATTTGCCTTTAATTTGGGTAGTGTATATTTACTATTAAATGTGTATATCCACAAGCCTACTAAATATCACATTCATATGTTGCATATACACAAACATATATAAGAAACATAAAAACATACACATTTTCAGAAAGTTGCTATCATTACATATATTTTTTGTGTACCCTGAGGTTTTGTTCTTTTTTTAACTTTGCAATTAACTTTTTTCTTGTTTCCACTAACATATTTTTTTACTATTATAAGTTTGGTATAATTCCTACTGAGTTATTGTGTATTTAAAGTAAATGGAGGGGTGCCTGGGTGGCTCAGTTGGTTAAGCATCCGACTTCGGCTCAGGTCATGATAGAGCAGTTCCTGAGTTCAAGCCACCACTGGGCTCTGTGCTGACAATTCAGAGCCTGGAGTCTGCTTCGGAATCTGTGACTCCCTCTCTCTCTGCCCCTCCCCCATTCATGCTCTGTCTCTCTCTGTCTCTCAAAAAATAAATGTTAAAAAATAAATAAGTTAAAAAAAGATAAAGTGAATGGGATTTTTCACAGTTTCAAATAAGGCTATCATGTGAATAATTTAAACTACATCTTCATGAAGTTTAAAAATCAAGCTTCAAAACATCAATCAATTTGATGAAAAAGCATTAAATATCCTTTATGCTCGTTGCTAATTCTTAAGGGTTTTATATTTTTGTTAAGCTTATGAATGGATTAGGTTTATCTGATATATTCTTTAACTGGTCACGGTGGTATTAAAGAAGCTCTTGACGATTATAATAAGCAATTCCCTGAACTCTGATTTGTAAGAATAACTGCATTCTTTTCTCCTAACTGATCATCTCAAGTTTTTAGATACCACCAGAAAATTTAGGAAGTAATACTTGACTTCTCTTTCCTTAGCACTTCTATTTCTATTCCTGTTACCACTATGGCTTAAATATTCAAACAGTCTTCAAGGAAAGCTGGAGAGTCACAGGTCATACGGCTTTGTTCGTTAATGAGAGAGCCTCTCCTGTGTCCCTCTCTTGTAGAAACTTCAGTTTTATACTCCCCACCATACCAACGATGTCATTAACAAGATTTTTATAAACTTAGTGACTTTGTAAGAAATATTTTGTCATAGACTGATTGCCAAATTTTTTCTTACTGAATCTGTTGTATGTTCTAATATTGAAGTGTATTTGCACTCCTAAAATATATTTACTTAATCAGGAGTGTAATTACACTATACGGAACTGAAATTGATTGTTATTTTGAATTTTACTTTTAGCGGTGGGATTTGGCAAGAGTTTTCTTTATGCGCTTCATTTGTGTCAAAATTATAACAGGTCCTTGAAATGGAAGAATATGGACAACATTTTATAATACAAATCATTTTATTCTTGTTGGAAATGTAATAATATATGTCCTCACTACAGTTCTAAATTCTCTAAAGTTCTGATATCAAAATATATCTGGAGCCAAGGGTTTTGAGTACAAGATTGTGATATCCTTGAACTCATTACTTCTTTTTGTGTCCCTCTGCCTCCTTTTTCTTTTTTTTAAATTTATTTTAAATTTTTTAACGTGTATTCATTTTTCGATAGAGACAGAGCATGAGTGGGGGAGAGGGGGAGAGGTGCAGAGAGAGAGAGAGAGAGAGAGAGAGAGAGAATCCAAAGCAAACCCCAGGCTCTGAACTGACAGCACAGAGCCAGACGCGGGGCTCGAACCCACGAACCTTTAGATCATGACCTGAGCTGAAGTCGCACGCTTAACCGACTGAGCCACCCAGGTGCCCCCCTCTGCCTCCTTTTTTTAAATTTTTTGATTGTATTTGCCAGTTTCAGCTTTATTTTATATATTTTAGATGTATTTATCAAAATTCCTGTTTCTAATTCATTTGATTTACTTTTGTATACTGTTTGTCCTTTTTCCCCTGGGGTTATCAATTCTTTTTAAACTTTTAAAGTTTTAACTATATTCTGGCACTGTTTTAATTTCCCATTCTGAATTCTAACTCCACTCTTGTTGCATATTTATTATATCTTACTAACTTGTGAAATTGTGGAAGTTAGTGTAAATAATTTGAAATGGAAAAATGGGAAAATGGGAAAATAAATATAATTTTACATGTATTTTGAGTGTTTACAGAAAAATTATTTCATTCTGTTTCACAATCATTTTATATTTCAGCATATTCCATAATAAACATTACTGTCCTCACTCTATACTTATTTTATACATAATTTTATTTAAATTTATTCATAATTTAGAAGCTATGTAGAATATATCAAATTATATTCTCATATCTAATGAAAATAGTTGCCGCCCAACTCTCTACATTAAGAATTAAAATCTAGCCTTCCTTATTATGAAACGCTTTTAAGAATTAGTTTTAATAATGCACAAATTTATTTTATTCATAAAATCCTATATGTAGTTAGATTTGTAAAATCTAAGTGTCTTGATAATATTTACAAAAGTTGGAAATTGTGCAGAGTAACAAAATTATTCCCCAAGGAGACATAACAGGCCAGACACTTTGTTTATCTTAAGTTTTATTAAATAAGGTGTAGCTTACTACTAAAAAAAATGCTCAATTAAAATGGAAAATACATAAAATATAACGTTTAATCAAAATAATTTCTTCATAGACCTGTTTAGCGATTTTTGTCTCTTTCAATATATTTAGTAAATACTTCTCAGCAAACTTGTAAAAATATCTTATGTTGTCTGTGTCAATATGGCACTGAACCTCAAGTGTACTGATTGAATAAATATGGTGTTTATAGGTAGACAGCAAAATTCTGAGCTTTCATTTTTATATATAGCAATGGAAATAAAAGGTGTTTGATAGTAAATAAATGATTATCAGCAATAATAAATATAACAACAGAATAAAAGGAATAATAAAAATGTTATGGTTTGGGCCCAATTTTCATTTTGTATATACTGGTGTGTTATTTTTGTCAAGTGCCAGAAACTTTCTGACAATTATTTACCATAATATACTCAAGGGAAATTTTCCAGGCATAAGTGCATCAAGAAAAACTCCAGGCCATACTTGATAATAGATCAGCAAGCCACATAAAAACATGGAGAACCATAAAACATATTCTGAACCAAAAGAATCTATACATGAACCAAAATAAACTCAAAATTTTATATTTTATCAGAAACCTATAACATGAAAATGTAAGCCCACTATTTCTCATCAGTGCCTAGAATTCCATACACATAGTAACATCAATAAATATTTGATGGATGAATGAATAAACACCAAGCCATAGCTATAGTTGCAGTTACTGAGGCTTTAGGAGATTAAATGACTAAACAGAATAATAATAGATTAAAGATAGATTGATGATAGACACAGGAGAAGGTAATTTAATTAAAATGTGTTCCAAAATTCTCAAATTATATGCAGTTCTTTATAAAGTTCCACATTACAGGAATATCTTTGAAGGGTTTTAAGAAAACTTATGGGAATTGACTAGATCACACATTTGCTGAGGAACAGTCTTACTGAATTGTGTCTGGATAGGTATTGTTTCCACAGCTGTAACATTCAGAATAATCTGTTCTTGAACCATAACTATAGGCAATAGGTTATGTAGAATGAGAGATGTTTATTTTTCCTACTCATGATGAATTAATATTAGTAAAGTTTAATTATTTAAAATGCTCTATAAGGGGCACCTGAGTGGCTCAGTCAGTTGAGCCTCTGACTCTTGACTTTGATCCAATTGTCATGATCCAAGGGTCATGGGATTGAGTCCTGTGTCAGGCTCTGCACTGAGCATGGAGCCTGCTTAAGATTCTCTCTCCCAGGGGAGCCTGGGTGGCTCAGTCAGTTAAGTATTGGACTCTTGATTTCAGCTCAGGTCATGATCTCACAGTTTCATGAGTTCAAGCCCCACTTCTGGCTCTGCGCAGCCCCTATAGAACCTGCTTGGGATTCTCTCTCTCTGCCCCTCCCCTGCTTATGTTCTGTCTCTCTCATATTAAACTTAAAAAGGAAAAAAAGATTCTCTTTCTCTCCCCTGCACATGTACTCTCTCTCTAAAATAATTTAAAATTGCTCTGTAAAAATATCAAATCAGAACTTTTACAGTTGTATTGTCTATCTTCAAGTCATATACATTTTATGCTAGTAGTCTAGGAGCCAGAGTGCTTCCCCTTACCAGAAAAAAAACTAAATAAATAAAAAAATAGGAGTATAAGTGTATGTGTGTGTGAAATAAATGATCAAATATCATTTACTTCCAAAATAGGAAGTTAAATACAAGAAATTATATAGTTATGGCTTTGTCAATTTATTGATAATTATATCAAAATTTGTTATTTATTTTGATGTTATATAGTTAGGCATATGTATATTACTATTTTATTTGATTGCCCTGATAAACTGCTCTGTTAGTAGGTCACAATCTACTTCATCACTAATATCTGACTTCAGGTTTGAGGGTTGTTGTTTATAATATTTTTCTTCTTTTTAAATTATCTGACAGGTACAACGTTAAAATTTTTTTAATGTTTATTTATTTTTGACACAGAGAGAGAGAGAGAGAGAGAGAGAGAGAGAGAGAGAGAGACAGAGCATGAGTTGGGTAAGGGCAGAGAGAGAGAGGAAGACCCAGAATTTGAAGCAGGCTCCAGAATCCAAGCTGTCAGTGCAGAGGCCGACGCAGGGCCCGAACTCACCGACTGCGAGATCATGATCTGAGCTGAAGACAGATCCTCAACCGACTGAGCCACCCAGGTGCCCCTGCCAGGTACTACTTTAACTGTTTGAGGTAATTTTAGAATTAGAGTCAGGCTGAGGTAATTCTAGAATTAGAGGCAGGATGGCATTGCCTATCAGAGACAGTGATCACAAAAGAGACAATATACCTCAGGGGCTTTAGTAATGTTCTATCTCTTCATCTGAATAGTGTTTGAGATATTCAAATTCATTGAAATTTCACTGAGTGAAATTTCATTTATTCAGTGAACATTCATTGAGCTGCACACTGACAATTTTTGTACTGCCACTAATTTTACTAACGTAAAAAATAAGTGTTAATCATTTTCTGATGTTTTTAAATGGATATTATTTCTTTTTACTCTCCATGTTACCAAATAGGTATATCCAACTGCTCTTTAGCACTGAGTTTTGGGTAACTGGGGACAAAAGCACCTATGGGTGATGAAGGATGCTAGTCCAGGAGATAGTGAGGCCCAGAGCCTTACAATCTTATATTATGGTTGGATACCTTACAGCTGATCCAATAGGGACAAATGGTCAATATCCTTAAAATTAGCCTTAATGTCATCCGAGATGAAGCACATAAAAGATTTCAAAGGGTCATTTGATTCATCTGGTTGGCTACTTTGGTTCTGCTGTTAAATTCTAGAGTTATTGCTCCCTTTTGGGAGAAAGAAATTCTGGCATATTTCTCCAAGAAATCTCTACCTGATAAACAAACAGGAATGGAGGAACTAAGACTTGTAGTGCTCTGAGGCAGGAGCTGTTTAGCTATTCATTCCCAGTCTGGAGAATTGCTTTTCGGAGCCAGATAAGAGGGAGTAGTGGAAACAGCCCCTGTAGGTCTCTGAAGCCAGTAACTAAGCTAAGGCTGGTTTAGAGGACTGAAGATTCCTACAGCACTAAGTTTGCAACAATCTATGACCCAGTGTCCTAGCTTTTGCAATGGTGGCAGAGAACGGGTTGGGTGGGGAGTGTTTTGCTTAAGGGCCTCCATTTGTTGGAGTTAAGAATTGGAGGATTTTAGCAGTCTTTTTAGTTCAATCATCTATGGTATGGGGGAACTTATTTGGTAACTAAAGAGGAGCAGACATAGATTTTTTATTCTACCCTGATCCTCTTAAATAGTAGACAAAGATCCCAGTTCAGTCTATTAATTACTATAGAGTTAAAGGCCACCTGAGTGGATTCAACATCCAGAGGAAGGCCAGAATTTTCCTAAAAATCAATTTGGGGGGCGCCTGGGTGGCTCAGTCGGTTGAGCGGCCGACTTCGGCTCAGGTCATGATCTCATGGTCCGTGAGTTCGAGCCCCGCGTCGGGCTCTGTGCTGACAGCTCAGAGCCTGGAGCCTGTTTCAGATTCTGTGTCTCCCTCTCTCTGACCCTCCCCCGTTCATGCTCTGTCTCTCTATGTCCCAAAAATAAATTAAAAAAAAAAAAAAAAAAACTTAAAAAAATTTTTTTTTAAAATAAAAATTAAAAAAAAATAATCAATTTGGAACCATGCCAGGTTTCCTGAGTTTCTAAGTACAAGCCTGAAATTTATTCCAGTCGACAAGTTTTGGGAAAACCCTAAAGATTGCCAGGTGACATTACTTAGCAACTGATAGATCATATAACAAGGTCCAATCATATAACATGGCAGGGAGTTGGTCTCTTACCTGAAGTTCTAGAGATTTTTCAGGATCCCAATTATTTGTTTTCATTCAGTATCTGGCCTGGCCTTCGCCAGTGAGCATGTGAACTAATTGGTACACATTGGAGAAAACTAAATTTGAAAGACTGTATTAAATTCCTCAGCAAATCTGTGGGGATCCTCAGTTACTTTGAGAAGAATGGTTGACAATTAGGCCTCAGTCCAAGGGACATAAAAAATTAGGGCCTTAGTATAAGAATCCTCAGTGGGTCTGATTTTAAAGGTGCAGTTTCTAAGTTCATTGAGAGGGTTACATGAAGAGGTGAAGGGTATTCAGAGGTGCCACAGGGGAAGAGAATGAAGCATGTGAGGAGGGAGCAGAGAGGACTTTGATGCCTTTTTACTTTTTTTTTTTTTTGCCTTGGTCAATTTAGAAAGGGTATTTTGTAAAGAAGAAATTTTAGAGTTCTGAATATACTTGGAAACCTCACAAATACCAATTGAAGTAAGTGTGCCATTCAGTTTTATTGTAAAGGTATGGTCTTCTAATATAGTTCTGAGAAGAGTAAGTTTGGGAAGGAAGTTCCCCTAATGGCCACTGAAATTATGAAATTAATTTGGTTAAGTTAATACAATTAGTTAAGAATGCACATGAGGAGAGACCACAGTTTTTAAACACAAAACTGGCTGGGGTCCCCAAAAACGATACTCCTGAGAGAGTCTGGCAGATTGAAATCCCAGTATTACAAATCAGAGTTTTGTTAAAAACAAAAACAATGGAGTACTCACCAGTAAAGAAAAAAACTTTTAAACAGATCCCAAATAAAGTCAGAGTTCAAACAAAAGGAGGGAGTTCAGATCTAAGAGACTTCCCAAACCTAAAGGAAAGACAACTTGCAAAAGCAGAGAGCACAAAGGGCTCAGGTGGGTACTTCACAGTTTACTGGGTTTAGTTCCTTAAGGGTTCATCATTTCTGGATCCTTCTCTGATCACCACATAATGTTGACCTTGAAAAAATAAGAGACAGCTATTTTACAAAAAAAAAAAAAAAAAAAAAAAAAAAAAAAAAAAAAAAAAAAAAAAAGCTTACTTGAGAATAACAAAGAATTGCAATTCAGAACAAGCAAACTATGCCTAACCATTATCAAGTCTGGAGAAGAGCTGAGAGGGGCTTGCTTTTATAGGGGAAACGCTGAAACTGTGAAGTTCTGTTATGGTTTCTCAATTGCTGGAGTGTGGTAGTTTCTCATTGGCTGGGCTGTTGCTGGACTAGGAGAAATTCTTCCTTCCTTCTGCTGGGGTTTATAAAGTAAGCTTCTTCCTGTTGGGGAAGGCGAGGTGCCTTCTTACCATGAGGGGTAGGGAATGAAAGCTCCCTCTCCAGGGCTTTCCAACTCCATTTTTAATGAACTTTCCCTTATTTTCAGTTTGAAGACACAGATGGATTGAATTCAAGGGCCTGGAGAATTGCTATTATCTGTCCTGTTTTTCTGCCTCAAGGAACCACCACAGTTGTAACATCGCAGTGCCTTGATCTAGCCCCCATTAAAACCCTCCTCTTCAAGGTTAGAGTGGGAGAGAGCCAAAGCATAAGAGACTGTTAAAAACTGAGAACAAACTGAGGGTTGATGGGGGGTGGGAGGGAGGGCAGGGTGGGTGATGGGTATTGAGGAGGGCACCTTTTGGGATGAGCACTGGGTGTTGTATGGAAACCAATTTGACAATAAATTTCTTATATTAAAAAAAAACCCTCCTCTTCAGAGTTTAGCAACACATATTTATAAAACAACTGAATTTATTGATAATATGTGGCTTCTTTCATGAGTTTTATTGCTCCCTGAATTGCCTTTCCCAGAGCATGAGCTTACTTGTTGAGGCATTTCTAAGTTGCTACCTGTAAGAAGACAAGGACTATTGTTCAATCCAAGCATGGCTAGTCCCCCCAGAGGTTAGAGAGAAAGGGAGATTTATTCCTCAATGATAATTTCCAGAGCACTTCCTTGTCTAGAAATTGTCAGGAGAATTTTTGATCATCTTATTAGCTTAAACAACACATAAAATTTTATAGAACTCGTTGTCTTGCAAATTTTTCCCAGAACAATACCCGAGCAGCAGACACTAGATGCAACTTACTATGTAACAGGCATGGTGAAAGCAGTTTTTGTGTATAATTTAATCATCACATGAAATCTATGATTTAGTATTACCCTCGTTTAACAAAAGAAGACTGGGGCACAAAGATATTAGGTCACTTCCCAAAGAATCAATAATGTCCTGTCTCTTGTATTTCATGTTGGTATTACAAAGATCAGGTCTGCCCGCCCATGGTCCCATCTAACTAGCAGGTTTTCTTCTGAGGCGGCATGCCCTCCTGGTTTTATTCAAGAATGCCAATAATGAGATAAAAAACTGAGTTTCAACCAAATTCACAGCAGCCTAAGGTACAACATCAAAAAAAGTAATTTAAGCACTCAAAGACTGCAACAATCGATAAAACAAATGAGAGGTGATTGCACATGAAAAATGGCCATTCACATTTCGTCAGTTCTTGTTCACACTTCATAATGAACAACTTCAGTCGCCTCCAGAAAGCTGTGTTTCCAGGTATATCTGGAAAATCTCATAAACGTCTAACAAAAGTTCAAACATAATTTTATTCCATCATGCTGGAAACACTAATTATATAGAGGCCAAATGTATGAGAGGCAATTCCCCCAGACACTGGGATTTTCAAAATAAAGAAATAGCTCAGGATGTTGCAGACAAAATAATAGTAATAATAATAATGATAATAATAATAATAATAGCAGCAATAATACAATAGTAATAGCAAAGAGGAGGAGGAGGAAGGAGAAATTCTCTCTTTGCGTAGGCACTTTGCTAAGTCTTTTATATTCTTCAGTGTCTCACTGTATATTATAATAACATTAATGGAAAACAATTCATACCCACTTTTAATGAATCCAGAAGCAGAGATTTGGGGAGATTTAGTGACCTACTCAACATCTCACATGTGCCAATTGCAGACTTGCTTTTGAACTGATGCTTATTTAATATCAGAATCCACTAGAGAAGTTAAAAACATTTTGTGCCATACATACTCAAGATGTTCTCAAAGCAGAGCTCTTTACATGCTAATATTTTACAGCATTAATGAGAATAATTTTTTCTTGTATGCGAACTACTACCACTCTGATAATTAGTATTCATCTGCAGCTACTTTTTAAAACTTTATTGTAGGTTCTAGAAAACTACTCCAGACATCTTACTTACAGCAGAGAGAGCTGATGGCTCCCCAGCATGGATCTCTCCTTCATTATCAAAATATTAGCACTCTTGATTTAAGTTGAGCTATTGCTGGCCGAATTTGATCCTCTAAAAGGCAGATAACAAGATGAATTTTCCACTCAAAACATGTATTGAAGGAAATGCCTGTAAAGGATAAAGGAGAGAAGCAACATGAGTAGGCAGGGATGGTCTTGAGACAGAGATTTAGGTTTGACATCTGTGAACTGAGAGAAGGAAGGAAATAGGATCGAGTAAGAAAGTTTCAGACCGCAGTGCAGTTCTAAGAAATATTTACCTAGGGTTACAGAGAGCTCCAGAAGAAAGACGGTTAGACATGTTCTCATATGTTGGGAAGGAATGGCCTGGTTCCAGTATACCCTCATACTAAGTCATTAGCTGGATACGGCTGCGAGGGAGTATAGCCTCAGTTTGAACACCGGTGGTTCCCAAATGTGTGGCAAGTGGAGGCCATCAGCTAAGTACCTTTTTCCCTTGAAGGGAAATTCGAGTGGTGTACTGTCTAGGCTGGTACAACTAGCCAGTCGTCTGTGAATGCGAAGTATGTCCATATAACTAAGATCGAATTCAATGAGATATAAGCTAAAGTATGCAACGCTTATTCCTACCTTTACATTCTTCCTCCACCCTCAGCTTGCACCATGTTCACAGTAGCATGTCATCTCAAATGATTCAATGGACCGAGGACAAAGGAGATAGGAGAAACCAGGGTCCCTGGATAATGGAGGAATGCCAAAACACCAACCATGATAAGAAAAAAGAAATGCCTATACCCATTCAATAAATATTGTCATAGAGTTCTACAGCACACAGCTGAATTTCTATCTTAACTAATACAGTCACATTTAGAGATGAAATGGAAAATTTTTGCTGAAGCAGCGATGCCTCAGGTAGATTAAGAAAAAAGGGGTATTTTAAAATAAATGGTTCTGTAAGAAAACACTGTAACAGTAAAAGCAGGTTTTAACATTGGCGGAGACATTGCGTTTTGGAAAAAGAAGGGAAGTTAAATGCTTGGTCAAGATGAAACCAATAGAATTGCTGACATGATGAGAGAGAAGGAAAATTAATGAAGAGTTCAAGATTTTGAAATTGTTGATTGGGTGAATGATGATATCGTTAAACCAAACAGAAAGCATGAAGATGGGTCAGGACTACTGGGAGGATGATGATGAATTTAGTTTTTGTTGAATTAGATTGAATTGCTGATGAAACAGTTAAACTTGGTCGCCCTGTGTAAGGAGAAGATTGAGTCTGTTCAGCCAGTGAAACAGATTCTTTATGAGCATAGTATCTTTCCTCTAAAAATTTCCTAAACCATTAGAGAAAGTTATGCATGTGAAATAAAGTCATAATGCAGTATTTAGGGTTTCCATTTGCAATGGATGATGGTTTTTTGTTTTGTTTTGTTTTTGTTTTTCATTTACCGCATATGGAAAATATCTTTGAGTAGTGAAATGACACTTCTTTGTGGTTCTTTGTACATTTCCTAGTTTAACCATTATTAACGGTTTAACCATTAACCGAGTAATATAGTGATTTGTGCCACTCTTTCGTAGAGTGTCTATATCCAGAGATAACTAAATCTTTTTTACCTTATCTTTGTCTATTCACCTCCTAAGAGTATAGAAAAATACACACCTTAGGCATAAATTCCATGTTCTCAAAGATTCCTAATTTTGATATAATGTGTATATATATATTCAAATTAACTTGCATAAAAATTACAAAAACTTGAAGTTACTTTGTAGTTTAAGTTATAAAATAGCAGGCATATATACTTTTTACCTTCTGATTTTATACCCTAGATTTATGTAAAGGTAAACCTCGCAATGACTTTTATTTATATTCATGGATTTGAACATTTTGCTGGTGAAAAGCCAGAAATTGCACATCTATATTTATTATTTAACCTCCTTTCTTTTCTTTTTTTTTTTTTATCGTTGTTGTTGTTGTTGTTGTTATTTTTTAATCTTCATTGTTTTTACTGTGGTTGTGATTTTTCGCCCTGGGTGCAAATAAATAGATGCAGATCCAGTCAAGTCTTCCGGTGATTGATCTTTGGATTTCCTGACAACTCACAACATATCTAGTAATTATGTCTTTCAGCCTTGGAGATTGCATTATCTCAAATTGTCTGGAATGATAACAATTTATCAAACTTGCTAGAAGAAGTTCATCTTCACCTTAATGTAATCCCTTTTTTCCCTGTTAAGTTGCTTTATCTAATAGAATCAGTCCAGAGGGCTATCATCTATTTTCTTTTCCTACCCCTTTCATTGTTATTCTCTTTGGTCATTAAGCAGCTGAAAGAAGAAGGTAGGCAATATTTTGTGCCTGTATTTTTCTCTTATCATTTGTCAGTGAAATAGATTCAGATTGTATAATTTGATACAAAAACACAAGACAAATTAACCAATAGGATTTAAGAGTGTCTCAACCAAAGTTGAGTTATATGTGTTCTACACGATTGAGTTTTCCAAGACACATTTAATTATGAAAACAGGGATATAAAAATCAAAGTGCTACACGTCAGAGAAGTCAGTCTCCAATCTTATATTATCCTGCTGACTCTTTAATAACAATACTAACATTGCATATTTCCTAGATCAAGGAAAGGGGGAAAAACGAAAATTACAAATTACTACCGTGATTTGTCAATGTGAACTGATTTTTGCTTCTCAAGGATAAATAGTTTTACTACTTCTTTTGGTGCTAACGTAAGTGACTGTGATGTTATGCATAAGTAATTTCACATTGCATATCAGACATTAAGAGACGGAAAAGAAAGTCCTAGGGCTTGGAATCCCATGAATCTCTAGAAAGACAGGTTACAAAATATCATGAACCTCTTTTGCCAGAACAAGGAATCATTGTCACATGGCAAATGACCTAGAGTTTGGTTCTATAACTCAGAGTGTGAATGGTTACTTTCATGTGTCAATGTGACTGGGCTAAAAGATGCCCAGATATTGGGTAAAACATCATTTTTGAGTATGTTGGTGAGGGTGCTTTCAGAAGAGAATAGCATTTAATTTGGTAGACTAACTAATGGAGATCACCTTGACTAATGTGATAGATATCATCCAAACCGTTGAGGGCTTGCATAGAACAAAAATGCAGAAAAAGCAAAAATTTGCTCTTTTTGCTTGAGCTAGCATATGTATCTTCTCTTGGTTCTTGGGCCTTTGTACTTAAACTGAAACTCGCAGCACTGGCTGTCCTGGTTCTTAGGACTCTGAGGCCACTGGCTTTCTTCGTTCTCCAGCTTGCAGACAGCAGATTGTGGGACTCGGCCTCCATAATCATGTGGGCCAATTCTTCTATGCAATCCCCTCTATATTATATATATTATATATCATATATATTATAACTATATAGCTATATAACTATACATTATGTTGTATTTTATTATATTTATTATATTATTATTATTATTATATTACATTATATTATCTTCCCCATTGGCTCTCTTTCTCTGAAGAACCCAAACAAATACACAGGGATTTTCAAGATATATTAAGGTAACTCGAGAGCTTTCTAACATTGAAAAGCTGTTAAAAGGAGTTGAAGGCAGCAAAGTATTTGAGAAGGGACATATAATGTTAGAGTGAAAATTTGAATGTGTCCTATCAGAAGAAACAACTAAAAACCTGCAAGTCCTTTCTTGGGAAAGAGATTTGAAGGGAGGTGGAAACCTAGCACATACGACTGATCTTTTATGTTTTTTTTTTTTAATTGTTTTTAACGTTTATTTATTTTTGAGACAGAGAGAGACAGAGCATGAACGGGGAGGGTCAGAGAGAGGGAGACACAGAATCTGAAACAGGCTCCAGGCTCTGAGCTGTCAGCACAGAGCCCAACGCGGGGCTCGAACTCACTGACCGCGAGATCATGACCTGAGCCGAAGTCGGCCCACCCAGGTGCCCCTGATCTTTTATGTTTTAAACAGTGTATCCCTAAAGCTTTATTTAAAAATTATGCAAATTTATTACTTTCCTTTTAAAAATATTTTTATACAAATTCATTTCTCACATGTATATTTGCTTTTCTTGCTATTTGCTACCAAATAAAAGTGTAATTGCGGATAACGTATATGATCAACATTGCCTAAAAGGATCCATATGAAAATATAATTTTCTTATGTTTGATATTTGAAGAACTGGCTTAAAATAAATTGGCTATTTATACACACTCTAATTAATGTACAATGATTAAACATGATTATATTTTAAATAGTCTCCTCATAGTACCATTTTTCTTCCATGACAAAGATTTTATTATATGGCTTTTTTTCCTGTATACTTTTCCTTAATGTCAGACTTTGGCATTGCTTCCAGTTTCTTTTCCTTACATTTCATTAACTGCTTTTTCTTTACTCTTATATTCCCCATGAGATGTCAAACATTAACAACCAATGTGGTCCTACCGACTAAATTCAACACAAAGACAGAGAAAATTAAATATTAAAAAAAAAATAAAAACAGCTTTTGTTATCATATATCTCTGTCCACTTTCTAGGCCCAAGTTGCCTTCTGTGTTAAAAAAAAAAATTGCAGGAAGGTGGATTTCTCCAATTGCTATAGAGTTGAACAAGCACTGCCCTTAGATAATAGAGACAGAGTGGGGTTTCACACAGCACAAAGTGTTGTTAGAGTCCATATCACAAGAGTCAATAATTAAATTATAAAATGCAGCATCGGGAAGATAGAATTGATTGAATTGATATTAAACATGCCTCATTTTCTATTTGTCTCTCTGAAGAGGTGCCAACCCAGACCTCCTCAACAGTTCTGGGAGGCAATTAGGTGGAGAAAGGGTCTCCTTGGTGCAGTTCAGTGTCAGTAGGTTTTTTTCACCCTGGCAGTTGGACCTGGGAGCTTGCTGTTCCACAGCAGGTGGGAGTGTCAATGCTCAGTCAGCTTGTGACAGTGGATAGACCAGCCAAAGCAGTCCCTCTGAGATACATTTAAGGTGAGACAAGCTGTGGTTGTAAGAAGTGTAATTGTCATAGGTGAGGAAGACGAAAGCCAATTTACAGAATGAAATCAAAGTGAATTCAAATAGTGGACGGAGGCACTCATTTTGAAATGTATTTATACATTTCCAATTTTATCTGTTTCCAAACTTTACTTATAATCTCACTCTCTCTATTACACATACATTTTTATCTATCACTTTTGTTCCAAGGTATACAGAATGCCACTTCATCAGCCATCAAAATAGACTTGGAAGACACAAAAAGTTATTGCCACACCCCTTTTGCAGATAAAAAAGAAAATTGAAGGGAAGTCTAAGTGATCTTCCCCCTAGATCATTTCATGAAGTCCCTGGCAAAATCAAGAAGGGTTTTAAGCTCCCTTGAGACCCATATCCACAAGTATGAGATGGGACTGTGGAATAACAACATAAACAGAATTCAAATCAGCTGTCAATGAAGTCCAGATTTCTCTTGTTTCTCTGCCAGGAACAAAGAAAAAAAAGCAGATACTATTTATGAAAAATATACTCTTTTCAGTTTATACTAATAAATTTTGAAGTAGCAAGAACTAGAAATAACTACATATTTATACTTTCTGTTTAACTACTCTTTTCTCAAATGTAGTATTTTCCCTCACAAATCCGTTTTAATTCTTATACATTCACTATACTGTGCTCATAATTCTATGATCTTAATAATATTGTTGAGATTATATAATACTTACAGGGGAATTTTACTATATTTGGAAATGTAGAAAGGCTCAAAATATGAACCTACATTCAAACAGAACAGACATTGTTAATTTTGAAGTGAATTGACTTTCTTTTATATTAAGCTGTGTATTTTCTTACAAAACTAAATTATTGGACTTTCAGATGAAAGGTGGAAAGACAGAATGAGTGTTGTTCCCATCCTTATATGTACTGGGAAGATTGCAAATTACCTTTTATGGGGGGCCTTAAGAAAACTGACACCATAGGACGAGTAACCCTAAATCTGGTGAGAGACAGGAATTTGCTGGGAGAAACAAACTCCCAGCATTTGCTTTCTTGGGACAAATGCTGTGGATGCCATATAAACCAGTAAAATGATTAAGCTAAAAATGTTTAACAGATTGCTAAAGATCAAGCCTTAGATAGTATAAATGTGTGAAAACTCAGAGGTCTGCAAACATATGGGGTTTGCAACCTCTTGTGAGTTTTCCGAACATGATTACCACCAGGTGTCCACAGAGAAGAAAGGAGATACTTTATTTAGCCAGATAAAGCAAAGTTTAGTACAAACTTGGATCCTACAAAGAGATGGTGAGCTTCAGAAATGGACTCAGTGAAGATAAAATATAATCTTTGAATTTTAATTGCTCTAAAAGAAAACTGACTCTTGCAGCAAAAGTAATAACATTTGAATAAGTTACATGTTTGACTATAATGGCACAAAGGATGGGAGGGATTAATTGGGAATATAATGTTATAAGTCTCTTAAACAATAAGCAAAGACATACAATATTACTTAGGGGTAGATACGGATTATTTAAAAATGTATGCTCTAAATCCATGATAATTATTTAAAAACTTGGGGAAATAAATATGGATATACTCTCAGGGTTAAAGATAGTCTTTGCGTGATGGTCAATTCTTTTTTTTTAAATTTTTTTAACGTTTATTTATTTTTGAGACAGAGATAGACAGAGCATTAACGGGGTAGAGTCAGAGAGAGAGGGAGACACAGAATCAGAAGCAGGCTCCAGGCTCTGGGCCATCATCAGCCCAGAGCCCGACTCGGGGCTCGAACTCACGGACCGTGAGATCGTGACCTGAGCTGAAGTTGGACGCTTAACCGACTGAGCCACCCAGGCGCCCCGATGGTCAATTCTTAAGAACGTAACAATCCTAATTATGTATGTGCTATGCAGTAGAATCTTTAAATATATGAGAAAAAAAGATGGATAATGAAAAGAGAAATGGATAAATCCACAAATACAATTAGGGACTTCAAAACTCCTCCTTTCCTAGTAATTAATAGACCAATTAGACAACAAATCACTTCAGATATAGATGACCAGGAAAGCACTACCAACCAACTTGATCTAATTAACATCTGTAGAACATTCCACCCAACAACAACAGAATGTACATTCTTCTTCAGTGTACATGGAGCATTCACAAAGAAGGACCATATGCTGGGACATAACTCAAATTTTAACCCATTTAAAATAATGCAAATCACACGATGTGCATAACTCACTCTGAAAAAAAATGAGTGGAAAGGTAAAAATAACTTTGGAGTGCAGAAACCTGGGAGACACCACTCTAACCAACCAAGTGTTCAACGTTAGCATCACCACTAAATTGTATTGATTTCATGCCCCTTGATATGATGCAATAATCAGGGCAATCACTTCTGTAGTATTCTTCCTAAGCAGCCACAGCCTCACTGCTCATGAGAACGCATCAAACAGACGCAAATCAAGAAACATTCTTTAAAATACCTGCTACTGTAGGGGCACCTGGGTGGTTCAGTCTGTTAAGCCTCCTACTTCAGCTCAGGTCATGATCTCTCAGGACTCATGAGTTCAATCCCCAGCTGGAGCTCTGTGCTGACAGCTCAGAGCCTGGAACCTGCACTGGATTCTGTGTCTCCCTCCCCTCCCTTGGCTCATGCTCTGTCTCCCTCTCTCTCAAAAAACAAAAACAAAAACAAAAAACAAGCAAAAAAACATTAAATAAAATACCTGCTACTGTATCAAAAGTGTCAAGATTGTGACTAAGGAAACATGAGACATTATTATGTATTGGAAAAAGCTAAGGAGACACCAAGGGTAAATGCAACATGGTCTCCTAGATTGGATCTAGAAAAGAAAAAGAATGTTGTGGAGAAAACCAGTGATATCAAAATTGTCTTTTTTTTTTTTTTTTTTTTACTTCCTAGAATGTGTAAATGATCATTTCTTAGTTGCTATAATTATACCATGGTCATGTAAGAGGAAATATAAGCTGTGGGAAGGACATATGGAACACTTGACTATTTTTCAATTCTTCTATAACCCAAAATTATCTCAAAATACGTACTTTTAAAAATTAAATTATTGTGTTTTTGCTCCTTTATAGCTTACTTTATTCTTTGTCACCACATTGTCACCACTTTTGTAATTAAATGCAATTAAATACTCTTCCACAAATATATTTTTAGAATTATAGAATTAGCTATCATATGGAATTAATACAACATATTAAACAATTTCTATAGTATTAAAATACACATATTTCCATTCTTTGCTTTATAAATAATTTTATGGTGATCGTTTGTTTCTAAAATTCAGTTTCTATTGCATCTCTATGTTAAAATAGAGTATAACGCTGCTTTGTAATTTCCTGAAACCAAAGAGGAAAACAAACAAAATATCAAACTTGAATATATAGTAATAGATGCTGGCGCTTAACTTCAGCAAGATTACAAAGGAAACGGGAGTCAATATTCGTGGAGAAAACCTGAATAAAGAGATTCTCCCCTAGAGCTTCCAGAGAGAGCATAACCCTGCTGTCATCTTGATTCCATCAGACTTGATAATGATTTTTGACTTCTGCCCCCCAGAATTATAAGAGAATACATTCTTGTTTTAAGACACCAAGTCTGTGGCAATTTGATACAGCAGACACAGGAAACATACAGTAACATATTTCAAATACAGCTAAAATATTTTTAAGGAATTATTAATGAGAATGAACAGTTCAGTTCAGTGCTTCAGTTCTAAGCATAAGATTTTAAAAAAAGAGTTCATTGAATAAATAAATCAATGAAAATATTAAAAGTAACAAAGTTAAATAATATAGAATAACCATAAAACTGCTAACTATGAGTTTCTTTATTAAAAAGCCCAAAAATCTACAAATATATAAAAATATATATGTAATTATATGTATGTAATTATATAGAAACAATATTATGTCAATAGAATATGTAGCTAATATATAGCATATATAAAAAAAACAAGCAAAATAGAAATGGCGGGTTGAGACGGGTGGGTAATAAAATTACAAAAGAGGAATCTAGCAATGAAATGGCAAGATAAGTCCACTGAGACCATTAAGGAAAAAATTATTTGAATTACATTAAAATTTTCTAAAGACCAGAAAATTTTGTGTTTGTATTTGTATTAATCTGAAATTTATTTGGTATATATATATAAATGTGTATGTGTATTCATATTCATCATCAATAGACATTCAAATCTATCAAATAGTGCAGGAAAAGAAAAATTCATACCAAATATACCTATAATTAGTGAGTCAAATTCCTAAATATTATTTCACCAAATGATATTTAGAAATATATTAAAATAATAGCACTACTGGACAAAGAGATGTTCATTAAGGGAAAAAATGGATTATTCAACAGTAGTGATAAAATACCCTACCAGATATTATAACGTTCTTTAAGACTTTAACAAAAAGGATGGCAAAATATTGGTCACTCCTTAACAGAGTAGTCACCTTTAAATCACTGATGGAATCCTTGTCTACAGGATGGGTATAGGGGCCTTTTGAAGGCATTGAAGGCACAGATCGGTGTAAAGAGACCATTTTCCAGAAGATTCAGAAAAAGAAAAAAAAAGTCAGAATTTGGGAAAAAAATTCTAGAGAAAAGGGCATATTTTCTTTCTACAATAAATCCAAATGGAAATACTAGGTTTAGAAATAACCAGGATTAGTAAAGACAGAAGACAGAAGAAGTACAGTGAGGCTATTAATGGCGCCCTACACCCAGCACATCCACACACAAACCTACGCACAAAATTTTTCATCTTAATTTAGTCAAAAGACAGACTTTCCTCTTTAGCTTGACATCTGATTCAAACTGTGCCCATAGGAAAATAAACTAAATCACAGTCATATTGGAGATGATATTCTTCATTTGAGCTTGAAATTTGCAAACCATACCACTCTGCCACACTATATCTGTGTTTTAATTTTTATTTTTAATTAAAAAAAATATTTATTTTTGAGAGAGACAGAGTGCACTCAGGGGAGGGGCAGAGAAAGAGGGAGACAAAGAATCTGAAGCAGGCTCCAGGCTCTGAGCTGTCAGCACAGAGCCTGATGTGGGGCTCGAACCCAAGAACCATGAGATCATGACCGGAGTCAAAGTCAGACACTTAATCGACTGAGCCACCCAGGTGCCTCTATCTGTGTTTATTAAAAAAAAATAATTATTAATTGAATGGAAACATAATTACTAATTGAATGGCAATTTATTCAACTCTTGGCAGCTTTATTTCAATTCTTGTGTTGGTGTCAGCTTTACCTAGCTTGAGAGTCTAAAATCAGGAAGTAAACACATATTCAAAAATAAGTGGAAAAGAGCTCTAGCATTTTACACTTTAGATATTTTATATCAAAGTTGACTTTATGGTTAAGAGTATGCTTTCATCAGAGCCTGGAAAGATGGTGGTGTAGGAACATCTTAAACTTCATTTGTCCATGGATAAACTGAGATAACAGCCACATCCGTGTAACTAATTCAGAAAATGACCCAAAGAGTGGCAGAATGGACTTTCTAGGATTAATCATAGCGAGGCTATATGGAAAGGGTACCAGGGACAGAGAACCAAACTCTCATGGAGACTAACCACAAATAGAAGGAACATCACAAGCATGGAGAAGGAAGAGGAACAGACTCCACACTAGGAACCCCTAAAACGAGAGACCTACACTGAGAAGATGAGTCCCCTTGACATTTGGCTTTGAAATCCAATGGGCTTAACTTCAAGAGTTTGTAAAACTAGCTGGACTTAACTCTGGGTACTTTAAAAATTAGGACTTAGCTCTGGAAGGGCTGATAGGAAATGAATTCCCACCATAAAGAGCATAACCAACAACCACAGAGATACAGTGTAGAAGCAGAAGTTTGAAAAGCATCTGGGTTATATGGAAAGGAGACTTATTTATTATTTTCAGTATATGTGCTGAAGGGGCAGGGAACTTTAGAAGGCTTCTCCAAAAACAAATGAGTTGTTAGGCACCATTTCTCTACCTTCCACCCCATGCGTCCCATCCTAGGTAGCCAGACACCTGTGGGAACCAGCGGGAACACTCTCCAACTAGCTTGCTAACACTGAGTGCCCTGCCTTCACATTCTCTGGGGGATTCGCCCCATCTATCCTAAACTACTTATCAGAGGTCTCTCCAAAATGGCTCTCACATGTCTCATTCTACAAGCAGTCACAACAGTGACCATTCCAAAGTGACTCCTGCCTGGGGAGAGAGGAAGATGACCACATTCACCAGTTTGATTGGAGCCCCAACAGAAACCTACAGACAGTTATCTGATCTTACTACTGGCTCTACCCACTAATAAAAACTCACAGGAGGAAGCATGAGGAGAGAGCCCTATCACTTGCAGGCACTGCAACCCCAACAGATATACCAGGGGGCAGATATCTGGTCTGACTGTAGGACCTTTCCACCAACAAAAGCCTCTCAGAGACAACACAGGGCGAGTGTCCTTCAGTCTGGTGCAATCGCAGCCCTAGCAAACAGAGTGAAGGCAGGCATCTGGTCCGACCCAACTACAAAGCCAAGGCAGCCTCACACTGACCCCTTCATAGAACAGGGACAAAACCCCACCCACAACAGAAAAGTAGGCCATTGCAGCCGACTGGACTGAAAACAAACATGGCTCAGTCACAAATGTTGGGCACACACAACACACATAAAGACACCTCTACAGGGCCTGATTCTGGTGAAGACCATTACACTACAGGGACTCTTATTCATATGGCCACTGTTTTCAAGAGCAGGAGATGTAGCTGATTTTCCTAATACATAGAAATGAGCACAGAGAGTTAGACAAAAAGAGGAGATAGAGAAATACCTCCTAAGTTAAAAAACAAATTGAAATAAAATCACAGCAACAGAGCTAAATCTTTTAGAGTCAGACATAAGCAAGATGCCTGATAAAGAATTCAAAGTAATAGTCACAAAGATTACCAGACTTGAGAGAAGTGTGGAGGATCCCAACGAGACTTTTGACAAAGAGAGAAAATATGAAAAAAGAATATATCAGAGATGAAAAACTCAATAACTGGAATTCAGAATGCACTCAAGGGAATTAATAGTAAATTAAAGGAGACAAAAGATTTGATCAGTGATCTGGAAGACAAAGTAATGGAAAGCAACCAGGCTGAACAGCAAAAAGAAAAATAATAACAAAAAATGAGAATAGGTATAGGAAAGACTTGAAACACTTTCTTCCAAATTTTAAGAGGTGATTTTCAAGAGCTTTATTCGGGTATGTTGTCAGATACTTTAACATACATGAAGAGAATTGTTTGAGTTGAAAGAAAGGACAGAAGAAAACTAGGAAAGAAAAAATTTTACAGGTAAATAAAAACCATAAAAGTAGTAGATTAATGACTTATAAAACCAGTATCAAGGTTAGAGCACAAAAGCAGTAAAAATCAATTATATCTATAAAATCAGTCAAGAGATTCCCAAAATAAAATGATGTGGAGTATGATATCATATACATAAAGTGTGGGGAGGAGGAGTAAAAATTTACTTCTTTTAAAATGGATTCAAATTTAAGGGACTATCAACTTAAACTGCAATATGGGGTGCTTGGGTGGCTCAGTCGGTTAAGTGTTTGATTCTTGGTTTGGGATCAGATCATAATCTCATGGTTTGTGAGTTCGAGCCCACCCCAGAGCCTGCTTGGGATTCTCTTTCTTCCACTCTCCCTGCCCCTCCCATGCTCTCTCTCTCTTCTCTCTCAAAATAAATAAATAAACTTACAAATTAAAAAATATATATAAACTGTAATATGCTTAGGATGTTATATATCAAACTAATGGTAATCAAAAATCAAAAATCTATAACAGATACTCAAAAAATAAAGAGAAAGGAATCAAAGTGTATCACAAAACAAAGTCATCAAACCACAAGGGAGGAGAACAAGAGAAGGAACAGAGAACAACTACAAAAACAGCTGTAAAATAGGTAATTAAATAAGTACTTACTTATCAATAATTACTTTGGATGTAAATGAACTCAATGCTCCAATCAAAAGACATAGAGGGGCTGAATATATATATATATATATATATATATATATATATATATATGAAGCAAGAAACATCTATACGCTTCATACAAGAGACTCATTTCAGACCTACAGACACAGGTTGAAAGTGAAGAGATGGGAAAACATTTATCATGAAAATGGAAGCAGAAAGAGAGCTGGGGAAGCATTACTTATATCAAACAAAATAAACTTTAAAACAAAGACTGCAGCAAGAAACAAAGAAGGATAATACCTAATGATAAAAGGAATAATCTAACAAGAACATACAGCAATTGTAAATATTTATACACCCAACATAAGAGCACCCAAATATATAAAGCAACAATTCAAAGACATAAAGAAAAAAATTGATAGTAACACAGTAATAGTAGAGGACTTCAATATCCCATTTATATCAATGGACAGATCATCCAGACAGAAAATCAACAAGGAAACAAGGAAAACAGTACTTTTGAATGACACATTGGACCAGATAGATCTAACAAATATATTCAGAACATTACATATAAGAATAGTAGAATACATATTCTTTACAATTGCACATTGAACAATCTATAGAATAGATCACATGTTGGGCTACAAAACAAGCCCAAACAAATTTTAAAAAAGGAAATTGTACCTTTTATCTTTTCCAAACACAAAAATATATAACTAGAAATCAATTATAAGAAAAAATTTGTAAAGAACATAAATAAATGGGGGCTAAATAATATCCTACCAAACAATGAATGGGTCAACCAAGGAAGCAAACAGGAAATCAAAAAAGTACATGGACATAAATAAAAATGAAAACACAATAGTCCAAAATTTGGGATATGCAGCAAACACTGTTCTAAGAGAGATTATAGCAATACTTCAAGAAGCAAGAGAAATCTCAAATAAATAACCTAGCCTACACATAAGGGAGCTAGAAAAAAGAAGAACAAACAAAACCCCAAACCAGTAGAAGGAAGGAAGTAATAAAGATTAGAGCAGAAATAAATGAAATAGAGACTAAAAAGAAAACCAATAGAACACATCAATAAAACTAGGAACTGCTTTGTTGAAGAGATCAACAAAATTGATAAACTTTTAGCCAGACTCCTTAAAAAAAAAAGGTGAGGAGAGGGGGGAGGACTCAAGTAAATAGAATCATAAATGGAGAAGGAGAAATAACGACTGGTACCATAGAAACACAGGGAATTATAAGAGAATATGATGAAAAGTTACATGCCAACAAATTGGATGACCTAAGAAGTCGATAAATTCCTAGATACATATAAGCTTCCAAAACTGAATCAGGAGGAGATAGAACATATGTGAACAGACATACTACTAGCAATGAAATTGAACACACAATAAGAAAATACCCAAGAAATAAAAGTTCAGAAACAAATGGTTTCACACATGAATTCTACAAACACTTAAAGAGGTAGTATCTATTATTTTCAAAATGCTAAAAAATAGAACAAGGAAAAATTCCAAATTCATTCTGCAAGGCCAGGATTTCCCTGATACCCAAATCAGAAACCTGACACAGACACTATTAAAAAAAATAACAACAACAATAAAAACGACAGGCTAATATCTCTGATGGACAGAGATGCAAAAATCCTCAACAAAATATTAGCTAACTGAATCCAACTATACATTAAAAACAAGTCATTCACCATGATCAAGTGGGTTTATTTCAGGGATGCAAGCATGGCTCAATATTTGCAAATCAATCACGATACAACACTTTAACATGAGAAAGTACAAAAAACAATATGATCATCTAAATAGATGCAGAAAAAGCATTTAACAAAGTACAACATCCATTCATGACAAAATCACTAAAATAGGCTTACAGGGAATATGCTTCAACATAATAAAGTCCTAATATGAAAAACCCATGGTGTACGTCATATTGAATGGGGAAAAACTGAGAGATTTCCCTCCTGAAATCAGGAAGAAGACAAGGATGACCACCCTCACCAGTTTTATTCAACATAGTTTTGGAAGTACAGCAATCACGCAAGGGGGAAAAAGAGGCATCCAAATTAGTAAAGAAGAAGTAAAACTTTCAATATTTGCAGATGATATGATACTACCTATGAAAAACATGAAAAACTCCATCAAAAAACTACTGGAACTGAAAAATGAATTCAGTAAAGTTACAGGATACAAAATTAGTGCAGAAAAATCTGTTGCATTTCTATACACTATAATGAAGTAGCCAAAAGAGAAACTAAGAAAAACAATTCAATTTACAACTGAACCAAAAAGAACAAAATAACTAGGAAAAAAACTTACCCAAATAGGTGAAAGAACTCTACTCCAGAAACTATGAAACACTGATAAAAGATATACAAGTGGAATGATATTCCATATTCACTGATTGGGAGAACTAATATTGTTAAAATATCCATACTACCCAAAGTAACCTGTAGGTTTCATGCAATCCCTATAAAAATACCAACAGCATTTTCACAAATCTAAAACAAATAACACTAAAATTTATATAGAATCAAAAGAACCCTGAATATCCAAAAAGAAGAACAAAACCAAAGGTTATTATAATCCCAGATTTCAAGATATAGTATAAAACAATAGCAATCAAAACAGTATGTTACTGGCACAAAAACAGATACATATATTAATAGAACAGAATAGCATCCACACATAAACCCACAATTTTATGGTCAATTAATTGATGACAAAAGAGGCAGGAATATACAATGAGAAAAAGATAGTCTCTTTAACAAATAGTGTTGGGAAAACTAGACATTGGCATGTAAACCATAAAACTGGATCACGTTCTTACATTGCACACAAAAATAAACTCAAAATGGATTAAAGGCTTAAATATGAGGTGAAAACCATAAAACTCCTGGAAGAAAACATAGGCAGTAACCACTTTGACATTGGCGATAGAAACATTTTTTTTTAGATATGTTTCCTCTGGCAAGGGAAACAAAAACATAATTAAACTTTTGGAAATACACCAACATAAAAGTCTTTTGCACAGAAAAAGAAATTATCAACAAAACTGAAAGGCAACCTACTGAATGGGAGAAGATATTTACAAACAGTATATCTGGTAAGGGGTTATGACCCAAAATACCAACTCAACACCAAAAATCCCCCATATAATCCAATTAAAAATGGGCATAGGACATGAACACTTTTCCAAAGACATACAGATGGCCAACAGATACATAAGATGCTCAACACCATTAATCATCAGAGAATTTTAAATCAAAACAATGAGATATCACCTTATATCTGTTAGAATGGCAAAATAAAAAACACAAGAAATAAAAAGTGTTGAGCAGGATATAGAGAAAAAGGAACTCTTCGTGCATTGTTGGTGGAAATGCAAACTGATGCAGCCACTATGGAAAACAGTATGGATGTTCCTGAAAATATTAAAAATAGAATTACCATATGACCCAGCAATTTCACTACTGGGTATTTACTCCTCCAAAAATAAAAACACTAATTCAAAGAGATATATGCACTCTTAGGTTTATTGCAGAAATATTTACAATAGCCAAGACATGGAACCAACCTAAGTGTTCAATCATCTATAAATGGATAAAATGACTATATGGTGAAAAAGAAGTGATTATATATATGTATATGTGTATATATATATACACACATATATATAATGGATTATATATATAATGGATTATATATATAATAGATTATATATATAATATATAAAATAATATATATAATATATATAATATAATATATAATAAATTTTTTATTTTTTTATTTTTATTTTTTAATATGTTTTCTAACATTACCTTAACTACCTTATATCCTTTAAATTTATATTTGTGAATATATTTCAAAATATATCATGCAACTTGGATCATTGGAATGATAAAGTCTGTGTTTATCAATTTATTTCTCAAATAATAACAATTTGAGGAAAGTGTGTTTCTTGAATATTATACCTTGTGTTTGTTTTCTAAAATGTCTTATTTTTTGTATAAATTAAGAGTCATTTCAAACCACATAATGTACTGCAATGAAATGTAAATAGATATGACAAAGACGTTTCTCTCCCTGGAAAAAATTATTAATTTGTTTACAGTGTTTACTCTGCATACACTTTATTCCAACCAGTTGCTTTTTCAACTCTTCATTTAAACCAGTTTGGCAACTAATTTCACAGTTATTTTTTTCCTATCAGGTGATAGAAGTGTACTCTTTAAAAAATTTCAGTATAATTAATGTACAGCTTTATATTAGTTTCAGGTGTACAGTATAATGATTTGAAAATTCTATACATTAACTAGTGCTCATCACAATAAGAGTACTCTTCACCTATTTTCCTAAGATACTCTTCACCTATCCCTTTCATCTATTTTCCTACTCCGCCACTCACCTTCCCTCTGATAACCACCAGTCTGTTCTCTATTTGAGTCTGATTTTTTGTTATCTTTTTATTTTGTTTATTTTTCCCTTAAATTCCATGTATGGGTGAAATCCTATGGTATTTCTCTTTGTCTGAATACCTTGTCGCACTTGGCATTATACTTTTTAGATCCATCCATGTTGCTGCAAATGGCATGAACACATTCTCTTTATGGCTAATATTCCATTTTATA
>NW_026057577.1:129098979-129122442 GCF_023721935.1 Panthera uncia | reverse complement strand
TGTAATCACAATACATATATATATATATATATATATATATGTATTGATGATGTGGGGCTGATATGGGGCTCAAATTCATGAACCATGAGATCATGACCTGAGCCAAAATCAGATGCTTAAACGACTAAGCCACCCAGGTACCCCAACAGCATGCAACTCTTGATCTCAGGGTGAGTATGAGCCCCACCTTGGGTATAGAGATTGCTTAAAAATAAAATCTTTAATGGGGTGCCTGGGTGGCTCAATCGGTTAAGCGTCTGACTTCGGCTCAGGTCATGATCTCACAGTCCGTGAGCTCAAGCCCCGTGTCGGGCTCTGTGCTGACAGCTCAGAGCCTGGAGCCTGCTTCGGATTCTGTGTCTCCCTCTCTCTCTGCCCCTTCCCTGGTCATGCTCTCTCTCTGTCTCAAAAATAAATAAAAACATTTAAAAAATAATAAATAAATAAATAAATAAATAATAAAATCTTTAAAAAAATAAATAGTATGCATAAATTGGTGACCATTTAGGGAAAACAGTTTAGACAGTGAGATTAAAAAGTTTGTATTTTAAATATAACTAAAAAGTTAAAAAAATAAAAACATAAGCAAGACAAGGAAAGATTAGTAATGTATGTAATAAAATAAGTCATTCCCCAGAATATATAAAGTAGTCCTAAATATAAAAAAGGAAAAAAAAAATACAAGTAGTCAATTAAAAATGAAAAAATACTATAAATAAATAATTTGTAGAAAAGGAACAGATAGTCAGTATACCTAGGAGGAAGGCTGCACACATCACCTAAATACTAAATAAAGAAATAAAGAAAGAACCAAAAAAAGAGATTTTAACTTACATCCCTCAGATTGGCAATAAAAGTAAAGTTGGAGGCATGCCTGGCTGGCTAAGTTGCTTAAGCGTCCCACTCTTGATTTCAGCTCAGGTCATGGTCTCAAGGGTATGTGAGTTCCAGCCCTGCAGCGGGCTCTGTGCCTATCAGGACAGAGCCTGCTTGGGATTTCTCTCTCCCTCTCTCTCTATCCTCCACCTGTTAAGGCTCACACTTGTGCACTCTCTCTCTCTCTCTCAAAAAATAAACTTTAGGGACACCTGGGTGACTCAGTTAGTTAAGTGTTGGACTCTTGGGTTCAGCTCAGGTCATGATCTCTTGGTTCATGGGATCAAGCCCTACATCAGGCTCCAAGCTGATAGTGTGGAGCTTGCTTGGAATTCTCTCTCTCCTCTCTATCTACCCCTCCCCCTATTTACACACACACACTCTCTCAAAATAAATAAATAAACATTAAAAATTAAAGTTGGATAATACTAAATATGCATTATTTAGTAAAAATGTAGAAGAAAAACCCACACCACTGAAAGGAAAATATATAGAAATATCAGGATTTTATGGTGATTTAGAATATCTGGTGACATTTAAAATATGCCTATTTTCCAATCCAACCATTCTGTGTCTAGTAATACACACAGGGAACTTATAAAATGTCTCATGCTCAAGGCCCTAATACAAGGATACTCAATGACTTGACATGAACATCCTAAAATAGTGATATTAATAAAATGCAGTATATGCATACAAAGGAAAATATCAAAAAGAAAGAATAAAAAAAAGCTTGACATTTACCAACAAGGCTATATCTCCAAGACATATTTAGTGAACAAAGCAAAGTGAAGAATAAAACAATATAACATTTAAAGCCCAAAGTCAACTATATATATATGCAATGTATGTGTGCAAATGTGTAAAACTGGGCTGAAGAATGTACAGCAAGAACTTGATGTCAGGAGGGAAATGAAGGTTCTGTAATGTGGTGTCCAAATTTATCTGTACTTCATCGCTTCTTATATTGGAAACCAAAGAAATAAGTGCAAGTAAATATTTATAAATATCAATGCCAGGATATAAAAATGCACCTTATTTTAATTTGTGTTTTGCTACATTTTTAAATGCTCCCATTATAAGAAGTTAAAAAAATCAAAGATATCCATAACTGGAGAATTTTCTTATAATTGCCCAAGATGGGAGCTATAAAATTATTTAAAAACCATTTTTATGGGAGGGCGGGGCTGGGTGGCTCAGTCAGTTAAGCAGCCAACTCTTGATTTTGGCTCAGGTCATGATCTCACAGTTCATGAGATTGAGCCCTGTTTTCTGGGGCTCTGCACTGATAGCATACAGCCTGCTTGGGAGTCTCTCTCTCCATTTCTCTCTGACCCTCACCCACTTGGTCTCTCTCTCTCAAAATAAATAAACTTTGAAAAAAATTTTAAAAAATTAAAAAAAACACATTTTATAATCTTTATAGGGAACGAACCCAATTTAAGTAATGTTGATGCAAATAAAAAGTTCAACTTAGTAAAAAGTTTGAAGATAGCAATAAAATTAACAAAATTATAATAATGAAAACTTAGCAGAGTTGTTTCAAGCAAAGCTGTTTAGAAAACTTGGACATACTTAAAGTGATCGAAGAAATGGAGAATATTACCTGAAAACACCATTCTTCCCAGTGTACCTATTCAGGCCCATCCTGATAATCTCCCTTCCTTAAAGTCAACTGTGCCAATATAACATATCCTAGTCATGGGAGTGACTTTCATCATAATCACAGTCATGCGGAGCAAGGTGTGGTCACCATGGGATGGGCAATCCTGGGAGTCAGTTTAGAATTTTGCCTACCATTACAAGTTGTGCAAAGGAGAGAGTAATCTGCTTATAGCTTTGGCTTAGTATTTGATGATGTTATTCATACATTCCTGATGTAATTAATTTAAAAAAGTAGATATAAGATATTCTTAAGTTGATTTTAAAATATCTTATTTCAACAGATGTAATAGTAATAATAAAAAAATAGTTCTGACATTCTAGCCAATGCAAATATACAAAAATGACTATGAAAATATGAAGGAAGAAAAATATAATTATATGCAATCATGTATGCCTTCATCTGAACAAGCAAGAAAATTAGCTGAAAAAACATTAAAATCAAATAATGTTGCAACATTATCATTTATAAAATTGTTATATAAAACCAATGAGTTTTTTTATATACAGTGAGCAGGTTAATAACATAAAAAAAAGAAAAAAAAACTTATTCATAGATGTAACAATACAAACATAAAAATAAGTAGTTAGGAATAAGCTTAAAAATGAAGTATCTATGAAAGCACAAAATTTACCTAAGTAATAAAAAGCTAAAGTAGATATATACATTCAGTAACATATGACTATTATGTCCTTTGAAATTTATCTATAAAATTAAATCAATTAAATGCCAATGCCAAAAGGATTCAAGAGTATAGAGATTCACAGAGTGATCTTATTGGATGAATATGAATGCTTATTTCTACAAAACATTTTTTTTCAAGACAAATAACAAAAATACTTCTTCCCATTTACTAAAATGTATCAGAATGACACTGAAAGCAGTATGCTGTTAGTCAAGGATCAGAATGGAAAACACAAAATAAAATTAGGCTAATTAGTCTCCTTATCTTAAATTTTACCCACACACTCACAAGTACAGAGTAACACAAATAATGGATTATATATCGGAATGTAAAATGTAGCATAATAACACATGTGTGTATATCTCTGTGTGTATTTACGAAATTTGTTGTATTACATTATTTGAATTTCAACTAATTGAGGAAAGTTCTGAGAGCTGCAAAAGACAACTGTTGATGCACCCTTGATCCAGAGATTATTCTGCTCTTAGAATTTTATTCCAACAATATATTTGGAAAACAAATGATGTATAAGTATTTCCATGACAGTGGTATTTTGAAACATTTGTAAACCATTTACATAAGAGTTAGTCTTTAGTTATGCTACACCTGTAAGTTGGAAATAGTACAAACAATAAAAAATCAAAATTAGAGGACTAAATACTAGAAAAATACTTAAATTTTAAATGCATGTTTTATAAAGTGAATATAATTTTATGTAAAATATATATGCAGCCATATGTGCATGGAAAAGTAATTTGGAATAATTTTGAAAAAAACTAATTTTCAGATTCTTCTTTGTAATACTTTTGTATTGTTCAAATTTTCTACAATAAGAATGTCTTACTTTAAACATCAACCTAAATATATATAAATAGAATAATTAAAAGTGAAGAAATTGTATCATTAATCCGACCTGATTTCATAGTAATTACTATTCTTTACTCTTTAGGAAGTCAAGTACTTAACTTAGTCTACAAAGAAAGCTATGTAATTATCAAGTAGTTATTTTTAAATGCTAGGGAAAACGTTCATTCCGTCAAATGCACTCACAACCTCTGTACTTTCCTCTTCTTTCTGAGAAACCGAAGTAATACCTCTCATCATAATCCTTTTTGTCTTCTTTTTATGTATTTCTTATGGATCTCCATTTTTCATTTGGTCTGCAGTCATTCATTTTTGCCTGGAAACTATAACAAATCCCCAGTGCATAGAAGTATAATTCAAATAATATTACATCTTTGTTTCTCTTTGTTCTTCATTTGGAATCTATTCCCACAAGTTGAGGTTAAATTTCTCTGCCTCTATCTCCCCATGCATCACTACACCTTAAAAAAAAAAAAAGTAAAATCTGAACACAAGATATTAAATACGCATCTGATTTAGACATACATTTAATGCATGCATTTAAAGAATATCAATAAGATTTTTAAAATAATAGTTTTCTTTCATAAAACAAAAATTGAAACCCCAATCTTGTATTTTCCCTAAATATCTTAAATTTAACAAGATTCATTAAGGTATTTGGGCAATTAAAATTACCTCTAACATTTTTTAATTTTTTTTAATGTTTTCACTTATTTTTGAGAGAGAGAGACAGAGCATGAGCAGGGGAGGGGCAGAGAGAGAGAGAGACACAGAATCTGAAGCAGGATCCATCCAAGCTCTGAGCTGTCAGCACAGAGCCCAACGAGGGGCTCGAACTCATGGAGTGTGAGATCATGTCCTGAGCTGAAGTCGGAAGCTCAACCTACTGAGTCACCCAGGCACCCCACCTCTAACATTTTTTAAATACCTACAACATAAACAAGCTTTATCAATTTATAATAAATAAGGCACAATAAAAAAGAAAAGAAAAGAAATAGAGAAAGGGAAGCAAAAACATTTTAAAGACAAGATACATGACAAAGATTTATTTTGGAGGTTCAATGTAATGTCTTTTGTCCTCAAAATGACAAAGTTTCTTGAGACCAAAAGTAAACCATTTATTTGAATTCTACCTTGTTCTATTTAGTGTTTTTCTATTTTATTTCCTACTGAAATGGTTCATTGAAGTTCTAGCTGTTAACATAACATTCTGAAATGTTTCCCGTGACATTATATTACACTTACCTATCAGAATTTTTTAGCTTCTTTTAATACCCATACGTGTAGACATACTCTCTGATGAGTTTTTCAATTTCCTATCAATTCTGTTTTATTAGTTTCCTAAAAAAATTTTAAGAAGCATAATTTCCCAGTTGTTTTCCTTGGAGTAGTTTCAAGATCAAAGCAGAAAACAAACAGACAAAAACTCATCACTAATATAAATTGTAATTCAGGGGCAACAAAGATTGGTCATGTTACCATGTAAATTCTAGATATAAAATGTAATCACATTCAAATAATGCACTTGACACACTGTAGCCTTTTTCTGGATAGCAGACAATTCAAAACTTCTTGGGTCTTCAAAATCACCCTCATTATTTATGTAAACCTCTCCTAAACTATTTTGTACATCAGGAAGGACCTTGTATACTTCAATCCTTTGAATAAATTGGGGTTCTACGACTTATTTAAGACAAGGTCTGTGTAAAATACTAAACTTTAATTGAATTTAAGCTAAGCAATTGGAAGAAAAAGTTCAGGTCTCGTTAACACATCATGATGATGTACTGATCATAGCTGGTAATAGGTAAGCATTGCACTAAAGCCTCCCTTATAAATAATCCAAAAGGTAATGATGAAAAGAAATTTTCCAGTCTGAGATAAATTAGGCAATATGTAGAATTTTCTACTTTGCCTAAATATTGAAATAAACTGAGTTATAAATTAATTCATAGGCCATGGTTAATGCATTGGCCAAATGATCAGAAACTGGCGACACTGGAACACTGATGGCAGGGAATTCTGATTAAGAGGTATGTGGATGAATTTATCAGAAAGGACACAAGGAGCGCCTGGGTTAGGCACCTGACTCTTGACTTCGGCTCAGGTCATGATATCATGGTTCGTGGGTCCCAGTCCTGAATCAGGCTCTGTGCTGACAGTATGGAGCCTGCTTGGAATTCTCTGTCTCCCTCTCTCTGCCCTTCCCCTACTTGCTCTCTGTCTCTCTCTCAAAATAAATAAAAATAAACTTAAAAAAAAAAAAGGACACCAGATGTGAAGATGTGCGCATCATACATTAATGCCCTGCACAGAATATCTGTGGCAGATAAAGCTATAAAATAATGTGCAAGGTGTGTCTTCTGCATGTCAGTCAACTTCTGTTCCTGTCAACCTGACTTTCATTCAATGAGTTTGTATACAAAATTCCTATGATGGAGTCTATGCATAGTTTAAATGTGGTGGACTTCCCTTCACCAAAGCAAGTCTAGCTAACACTGATTGCTAAGTCTGCCAATAGCAAAGCCCAAATCTACACCCCATGTAGGACACCATGTGGCTCCAGTTAGCTTCTTGGCAAAAGGTTGATTATACTGGATCTGTGCCATGACAACGAGGGCAACCATGAGTTCTATGAGGAATTGATTGGCGGTAGCCACCTATGCTAACCAATATGTATGGCAACACTGAGACATGGATCCTTTGGGGATGAAAATTTACAAAATCCTTTCCACCAAGCTGATAACAGTGGATAAGAGAATTCAGAAGGGTGGTGGAAAAGGAAGGACATATTAGCTGTTACATCACTTTCAGCTATAGGAACAAAGAGTAAGAAGCTGAAGTGCCTATATCTTATGGTGACTGTTTTTTAAATTTGCTGGTTATATAATAAATACTGGTGGATGCTAATATTAGCTACAGGCTCTAGATTTGTAGGACTGAATTGATATGACCTGTAGCAATATGATAGTAAAACTGTAAGTTTCTCTTGTATTAGGTATATTTTCCCTAATTACATCACCACCACCCCCAAAAGTAATTTCTTCTTCATAGTACTTTGACTGCATTATATCACTTACCATATTTTAGATAAATTTATTCAACTGTTTTCACCTGTTTTGATAAAATGTACATCATTAATAACATTTTTTACTCTAATTGTATCACCTACAACACTCATATATGCTTTGAACATAGTCAATCCTCAAGAAATATTAATTGCATTGAAATACTGAAGATGATGAAAAATCAGGTAAGTATTTGCTAATGGAAAAATACTGGCTTGAAGGGACATATTATCTTTTCTTAAAATATTATTATATTTTTAAAATGTTTTAAATAACTTCCTCACCTAAAAAAATGTATGGTCATATGTTTAGCATTTGATAATATTTTCACAGTGACCTAATATCTTTATAAAGGAGATATAATGAATGAAAATAAAAATTCCATTGCATGTGTACAAGGTACATGTATCATAATCTGTTTCACCTTCAATAAAGTTTTTAGTTGTGGTCACTGCATCTCTAAATAAAACTAACTGAAATAGAAAAAATCTAGTGAAGGACAATGAAAAGGACTGTAATCACAAATCATACTCTAGGAGGAGACTCCAAATCAGGGGGATATTAAAAAGTCTTGGCTGAATTGCTCTGAGAAGATGAAGGAGAAAAGGTGATATAATAGAAGCATATTAAGTATAGAGTAAAATAGATATGCAGAAATTCAAGGTCAGTGGATAAAACCAAAGTTTCTGAAAGATGAAAGCAGAGGACTTCTCCCTTGGAATAAATTGTCAAGAAACACTTTTAGTGTTTCTGTCCACTCCATTCCTAACTGGAAAACTAAATTGACATCCCCATGCCTCCATTCCCCAATATTTATATAATAGAATCTTAGATACTAAAAGGACTATCAAGATCCTAAATTAGACGTCTTAGACTAGAATCTAAAAGCCTCAGTGAAAGAGAAAGAGAGAGAGAGAGAGAGAGAGAGAGAGAGAGAGAAAGAAGAAGAAGAAGAAGAAGAAGAAGAAGAAGAAGAAGAAGAAAGGAAGGAAAGAAGGAAGGAAGGAAGAAGGAAGGAAGGAAGGAAAAGAACAAAGGAAGGGAAAAAGAAAGAAAGGGACAATTGAGGCCCAGACAATTTGTTGCTCATATGCATTCATAAATTCAATTACAGAGCTATTTCCAAAGGTCTCTAAGTTAGGGATCATTATACATGTCATTGCTCATTTATTTTCATAAGTAAATACACAAACATATACACTATGTGCACTGTACTTTGTATACACAAACATACATTTGATGCAATAGAAATTTATTTCAATATATTTTACTATTTATCTCCTTATTTTAAGATATTTAAGTGAATGCACTATACAGTTTTCATCTATCCACATGGAAGAATTACTTGTATCAATTCATAAATGGATTGATGTATATCCTGAATGCTTTAATGTAGAGTATTAGTACAAAATATATTAATATCACAAAGTCACATATTTGTTTCTGGAATAAGTTGAGTAACTAATGGACACTATATGCTATTTATAGCTTTTCATATTCATTAAATTTTGTTCTCATTGTCTTAGTCCAATGTTAAATTCAAGTTGTTGCCAACATTGAGTGTACATCAGCAGCTTGATTTCCCCAGTCAGTGGTTGGCATGGAAAAAATTTATATTATTTAGAAACTATCAGTGAGGAATACATTTGCATTGTATCACCTACAACACTCACATGTGCTTTGAACATAGTCCTCAAGAAATATTAATTGCATTGAAATTTTGCAGATGATGAAATATCAGATAAATAAATATCAGATAATAAATTTGAATTGAAGGAAATAATAAACTTGCCTATGTTTAAATATAATGCATAGTCAGCCTCAGAGACAATATTAAATTTCAGTGAGATGCTCCAGGCAATCTTTCCTCCAAAATGCTTCTTACAGTTTGTTTGCATTTCACACTTATCTACTCCTGATCTACTACACGTACATTCGTGACCCTCCCAAGTGCAGATCAGGTTTTTGCTATATGTTTGGGTCTAGGCACCTTCCACATGCTCCTAGAACAGGACATTCTTAACCTTTAATAGTAGATGTCACCGTATATAAAAATTTCTTGTTACCTACTGCCTATTCACCCACTATGTGAAATTACTTCAGTGATAATATCTGTTTAAGATTTTTAACTAAAACCAAGTGAAACGGCTGACACTAAGTAGTTGCCCAATAAACATTTATTACATAACTAGAAATTTGAGAAGTAAAGGATAAATTGCTGCTGCCTTTCAAAACTCTTCTTATTATATTACTTTCAGGCCAATGGATATATTGCCTTATTGATTCCAACCATACTTTCTAGATTTATAGAAGAACAGTGCACACTTCTGTCCATTGTCATGTGCCTTGCAGCACCTCCTATAAGACATGTGCTTCTTCATCCACCGTTGTTGGGCATGATCATATTATTTGTTTTGGTCCACAGAATGTTAGCAGAAGTGACATTGTGCTAGTTCAATACAGAAGCCATAAGAGACATCATCTATTGCCACCATCTTTTCTGTTCTTTTCCCTCTACCAATAAAGAACTCGTATAAATAAGGGTTGCTTCTTTGAATTGGGTTCTGAAATAAGGAAATGATAAAACTGATCTGAATAGAGCTTCAGCCAATAGCTGACAAGATGGATTGACATGGGTAGATAAATTAAGGTCAACAAATAAATGTAGATTATATGGTAGGTCACTAAAATTTTGAGATTTTTTTTTTAGTTTTGCATAAATCTGACTTAAATACAGATTTTGGTGTTAAGTCATTGAATGTTACCATAACAAAACTTCCAAATGATCCATCAGCTATATTTAAAAAAATTAAGACCATTATATTTTTTAGTTACTTTCAGAAATATCAAGATAGGATTGGGCTAAGAAAACTGGACAGTCACCATGAAAGATTTATTTTCCAGGATATTCTTCAAATGGGGCCAACAAGAATTTTGGAAGAAGGACATCCAAACACTCAAATGAAATTTCCAGGAATATCACTGGGTGGGGAAGCAATGCAAAGGAATTGAATAAGGGCCCTGGTCTCAGAATAAGGAGTGCCTGTGATATTTTCCAGGTAGTATTTCAGAACTGCTATGGACCAGTGACAAAAGTGTATTTCCCCTTTCCAAATCAGAGGCTTATTGTCTCTGTTCTCTCTTCATATACTGTCTATAGCCTCATGTGCATGTGGGTGCCATGATGAGATACTCATTGCTTTAGCATGTAGATATCTAAATCAAAAGCTGGTATATATATAGTAGAGTCTATCATGAAATTATGGTATTAAACTGATGCCACAATGGATGGAAGCGATGAGAGCTCCTCCAGGAGAATGGTAGTGTATTTTGCATATGAAAAACAAAGAAGTGAATATTTGTGACGAGGAGTACAAACTATGTTATTTTGCATTATTATTTCTCATTCTTTACTCTTGCTTCCTATACGGTGAGATATATCATGCATATTTTATTATATGTATATACATATATATTACATAAAATATCAGTATATTTTATACATAGGAATACCTCATTTTATTGTGCTTTGCCTTATTACACTCTACAGATACTGTGTTTTTTTGCAATCTGAAGCTTTGCCCAACCCTATATTGAGCATCTTTATTTGTGCCATTTTTCCAACAGTATTTTCTCATTCTATTTCCCTGTGTCATGTATTCATAATTCTCATAATATGTCAATTTTTTTCATTATTATTGTATTTGCTAAGGTGGTCTGTGATCAGTGATCTTAGAATTTACTATAATAAATGTTTTGTATGCTCATATCAAACAGCAAACTTAATAAATAGTGTATGTTGGTGAACTAAATCACCTCTCTCCTTCTCCTTGGGCCTCCCTATTTCCTGAAACAAAACAATATTAAAATTAGGTCAATTAATAACTCCATAATAGCTTCACAATGTTCAAGGAAAAGGAAAAGTCACATGTCTCTCACTTTAAATAAAAAACTACAGATGTTTAAACTTAGTAAGGAAGGCACGTCAAAAGACAATATAGGCCCAAAGCTAGGCTTCTTGCACAAAACAAGTTAGCCAACTTGTAAATGAAAAGGAAAAGTTTTTAAAGAAAATTGAAAGTACTAGTCCAGTGAACATATGAGTGATGAGAATGCAAAACAGCTTTACTGCTGAAGTGGAGAAAATTTGAGTGATCTGGATAGAAGATCAAACCAGCCACAACATTCCCTTAAGCCAAAGCCTCATCCAGAGCAAGACCCTAACTCTCTTCAATTCTGTGAAGGATAAAAGAGGTGAGGATGCTGCAGAAGAAAAGACTGAAGTTAGCAGAGGTTGGTTCCTGAGGCTTAAGGTAAACAGCCATCTCCAGAACATACAAGTGCAAGGTGAACCAGCAAGTGCTGATGTCGAAGTAGACCCGCCTAAGATAATTAATGAAGGTGGATACACTAAACAACAGATTTTCAGTGTAGAAAAAACAGCCTTCTCCTGGCGAAAAGTTATCATCTGGGACTTTCATAACTAAAGAGAAGCCAAAACCTGGTATCAAAGCTTCAAAGGACAGGCTGACTCTCTTGTTAAAGGCTAATGCACCTGGTTATTTTCAGTTGAAGCCAAGGCTCACTTATCACTCCAAAAATCCTAGGGACCCTAAAAGAACTATGTTAAATCTCTTCTTCTTGTACTCTATAAATGGAACAGCAAAGCCTGGGTGACAGCACATCTGTTTACGACATGGGTTCACTGAATATTTTAAGCCCAGTGTTGAGACCTACTGCTCAGAAAAAAAGATTCCTTTCAAAATATTACTACTCATTTATAATGCACTTGTACCCTAGAGCTCTGATGGAGATGTTCAAGGAGATTCATGTTGTTTTTATGTCTACTAACACAAATTCCATTCTGCAGTCCATGGGTCAGTCAAAGAGTGATTTCAACTTTCAAATCCTGTTATTTAAGAAATAGATTTTTTAAGGCTATAGCTTCCATAGATAGTGATCCTTCTGATGGATCTGGGAAAAGTAAATTTAAAGCCTTCTAGAAATAATTCACCATTCTAGATGCCATCAATAACATTCATAATTCTTGGGAAAAGGTCAAAATATCAACATTAGCAAGAGTTTGTAAGAAGTTGATTCCAGCCCGCATGGACAACTTTGAAGGATTCGAGCCTTCATTAGAGGAAGTAACTGCAGATGTGGTGGAAATAGGAAGAGAACTAGAATTAGAAGTAGAGTCTGAAGATGGGACTGGATTGCTACAATCTCAAGATAGAACTTGAATAGATGAGGAGTTGTTTCTTGAGATGAAATCTGCTCCTGGTAAAGATTCTGTGAAGATTGTTGAAAAGACAACAAACAATTTACAATATTATATAAACTTAATTGATAAAACAATAGCAGGGTTTCAGAGGATTGACTCCAATTTTGAAAGAAGTTCTACTGTGTGTAAAATGCTGTCAAACATCTTTGAATGCTACAGAGAAATTGTTCGTGAAAGGAAGAGTCAAGGTATGTGGCAAGCTCCATTGTTTTCCTAGTTTTTTTTTAAGTTTATTTATTTATTTTGAGAGAGAGAGAGAAAGAGAGAGAGAGAGAGAGAGAGAGAGAGAGAGAGAGAGAGAGCAGGGGTGGGGGCAGAGAGAGAGGGAGAGAATCCAAAGCAGACTCTGTGCTTTCAGTGCAGAGGTCGACATGGGGCTTCACCTGACAGATGGTGAAATCATGACCTGAGCTGAAATCAAGAGTTGGGTGCTTAACCAACTGAGCCACCCAGGTGCCCCTCGTTGTTATCTTCTTTTAAGAAACTACCAGGGCCACTCCAAACCTCAGCAATCACCCACCTGATCAAGCAGCAGACATCAGCATTAAGATAAGACCCTCTACCTGCAAAAAGGTTACAACTTGCTGAAAGTTCAGATGATTAGTAAGTTTTAGCAATAAAGTATTTTAACCAAGGTATATACACTTTTTTCTGACATAATACTATTGTTGCATATTTAATAGAGTACAATGTAGTGTAAATGTAACTTTTACGTGTACCAGGAAACCAAAAAATTCATTTGACTCATTTTACTGCAATATTTACTTTATAGTGATGGTCTGGAACTAAACCTACAATATCGCTGAGGTATGCCTATATGTATATTATGTTATAATTATGTTATATATTATAACATAATATACATATTATACATATATACATATAATATTATAATGTATACATATACACATATATTGTATTATTTTTTTATACATTTCCCCCATCTATTGTCCTGTTAAGCTCTCCTCCTCCTATAGGAGGAGTTAGATCCTCAACTCATTGCTATGAATCTCAGTCACATGATCTGATTAAGGTAATGGAATATGAGCCAAAGTGACAATATGCCAGATATGAACTGAAACTTTAAAAAGCATCTTATTTAAAATGCACCTGTGCCTGGGTGGCTCAGTCGGTTAAGCGTTGACTCTTGGTTTCAGCTCAGGTCATGATCTCACGGTTTCATGAGTTTAAGAGTTTGAGCTCCACATTGGGCTCTGTGCTGGCAGCATGGAACTTGCTTGGGATTCTCTGTCTCCCTCTCTCTCTGCCCTTCCTCAACTTGCACTGTCTTTGTCTCTCTCAAAATAAATAAATAAAACCTAAGAAAAATTTAAAATGCATCTGTTTTTCTATCATTAATCTTGCTCTGTCATGAGAAAAGCATGTTACAAACAGAAGCCGCTCTTTTAACTCAAGTTCTAGAGTGGGAAAAGATGTGAATCAGGTGATCACAGGCCGACAGAGCTCAGTAGACTTGCAGAAGACACAACAGACTTATAACCATCCAAAGACTATGGGAGTAAAAATAAATTCTGTTGTTTGTAAGCTATTAAAATTTGCAAGTTCTTTTGTTACCACAGAAAAATTGACTGATATACAAGACAACAAAATTCTTGGTGCAATGGATGTGCTATCCTCTGTGAATTCAAATAATATCTACTTACTAGCCCTAATGTTGCAAGCACAGTATAACTCTGTGGATGTAAAGATTTTTTAAAAAGAAACATTCTTTTTTTATTGCCCACAATAAAATGGATATTGCCATAGTAGAGAAACATTTACAATAGTATGTGATAAATGTCATAATATAATTATATCTTGGTTTATATTTGTGTGGAGTCAGAGGATCATCTAACACCACCTGAGATAGAAATACAGAATTTGGAAGAGAATTTTCCGAACAGGTAATAACTAATCTGAATCTTGAAGGTAAGCAAGGGTTCACTGAAAGGGCAAATTGAGAAAATGCATTACAGACACAAGGTGCATAGGAATGAGAGTAAAGAATGAGACATATATGGTGCTTATAAATCAGTCATAGAAGCCTGGGTCATTGGTAGGTACGGGATAAGAAAAGTCAGTGCCAAATTAAAATGGACCTTCCTCATCGCACTAATGAGCTTGCAATTCACCCAGTAGGATGAATGATAGCCAGATGAAAAATGGATTATAGATCCAGGGAGAAAAGATGAGCGGACTGTAAAAGTGCATGCAAGAAATTGAACTAAGACACTGTCATTGGGCAATTAGACAGATAAGCTTCCTGCTTGCTTTGGAGGGGAAAAAAAAGACCAGCAGGAATTTAGTTTCACTCTGATGCACAAATGTTAGCGTTAGCCAAAGAGCAAAGCTGACATTGATGTCATTGCATCCACCCTGTGAGGATAACCAGAGGCTCAGCTACACTTCTCTAGCTCTCGCTGAGACACAGAATTTAGACATCTGCACAGCTGAGCCAAGGTCAAGGTTCAGGGAGAGAGAGTAACCCTGCAGCTTCTTTAAGCCACATCATTCCCAAGGGTTACACTGGCCTATGTCTGCATCCTGTGGTCAGGATAAAGAGAAGGTGGCAGATAATTGCCAGGGGTGAAGGTGGGTAAAAGAAGGTTGGGGGAAGAGAGAGATGAGAAAAGCCTTTCAATATTGGCATCATTTTTATCTTTACGTTATTTTGTCCAGATACCCAATACGTTTCCCTCATAATCTTTGAAGTCCTCGGGGTTCATTCTCCATTTGTTTGAGCCATACTGGCAATCTGATGAAAATTAATTGTGTCTTGTTCTAGAAATATGGAATTAGCCAGAAGGCTCACTCCATATCAAAAATAAAGAAATAAAACATTGTATCTTAAGTTGCTTGTAAATAAATTTGAGGAGAGGAGAAGGGGCATCTACAAGAATAGGGGGTAAATATTCTGCCAGTGGTTATAGTGGTTACATGGGCAGTTTACCACATAAAGAAAAAGACTTAAGCCCTTCTTAAGCAGTCAGACATACTCACAAGTAATGCATACATATTTTGTTTCCTATTGCACAGAAAAATAAAAAAGAAGAAAGCATCACCAAGCTAAAACAATCCGAGTAACAGTGAAGAGACCATGTCATCTTAAGAAAAACTCAGGGCAACACGAAAAGCAGCCTGGAAGAATTTTTGAACAACAGAAATTCTATGAGTTCAGCCTTTAATATATAACCAGACTTTTCCAGACAGTAGGATTGCTTACAAGAAGAGGCACAAGGGCATTTTCTCATTTCTTTTCTGGCACCATCAAGGAAAGAAATCTATTTTTATAGAGGCCGACAGATCCAGGTTTATCAATAATGGCAGTAATAACAACACTAACAGCATTGACATTTTTACGATAGGAATTTTATTACTGTTCCGACTTTCAAATAAAAATAAAAGAAATAAATATTTCATTCCCTGTTTCCAAAGGAGGATAAATTAATCCTTGTTTTTTCAGAGGAAATGAGAAAATTATTTAAGTTTTCTAACATACAATTGTTTGGAGGGGCCTCAAAGGGAACTTAATTAAAGAGAGGTCTTGGAACAAGAAGGAAGACCTGGAAGAAGGACTTGAGAAGTCCCAAAGCATAAAGCTGTCTTAGGAGGAAAACAAACATAAAGATTAGAACGTAATAAAAAGAACCACGGAAGTAAGTGGAGTTTTGATGAAGAGACATCTAATTTTCTTTGTGAGCAGGAGGGCTGAGCTCCCCCAAAGAGAATAGTGATAGAGACAGGAGCAGATCAATAAAAGCTTTCAGACTTGGAGAATGGCTAGCACTTTGATTTGGGGTATGCTTCTAACTCAAAGTTCCTGAGATAAATGTGATATTATCTGCATAAAGCATTGGGCATGGAAAACAACACAACCTTTGACTAAGACTGATACTTCTGAGTATCAGTCTTGAAAACTTGGAAGCTGCTGTGGTTAACATTGCAGGATCTTCCTAAATGGTCACCAGAGCCTCACAACAAGAACCAAAGTAAGTACTTAACTGTATACGTTTATTTTATGGAGGGCCGGGGGCAAAATCTGCATTGTTCACCGAGGTTTGCCTGTATAAACAACGTATAGGATTTTTAAGAATTAGATTTGATTCTCAGAAGTCCAATAAGATTAGAGAGATGACAGAAAACAAAACTAGGTGGATGGATGTGATAAAAAGATGAGCAAGACCATTGTAACTAGTTTTCTTTTTGACTGTGCACATCTCATTTTCTGCTTCACATCCAGTGCTCTGTGATGGCGAATACCTTCCAAACGGAGTTCTTTCTTTGGTGTTGCCTGTCAATTACTTTCTATTGCAGCTACTTGTTCTCTTACCTTCCACAGTAATATTTACGATTCATGAGTCTGGAGGTTAAGGAAGCAAGTGCTTGTCTGCGTGCCATAAATTAATGCTCTCCGTATAAAATTCATGACCCTGCTTTCACACACTGGAAAGGAATAATAATAAAAAAAATTGCTGTCATTGTCTGTGTCCTTTGCCAGCTGAGGCTGATATGTAACAGCAGGTGCTTTAGAAAGAAATGCTGTTGGCACTTGTAAAGCCTGGGCAGCCACAGCTCTGTCCTTTTTGCTTAAGGAAACAACATTGTTTCCTTTGATGTTGGACTGTCAGGAGGGATTTTTGCAGCACAGCTCAGGCAAAGTGGCACAACATGAAAACGATTTCAGAACCAGGACTTGACTGGAGAATTTGAGAGCATCACTGGTCAACAATCAGAGGAGAAGGGTCTTTTTAATGATCTTTAAATAAACTTGCTAACCATGAAAATCTCTGCCCTGAGTCCCACTTGTTGGAGGCAAGACTGGATATATTTAAACAACCGCAAAGCTCTGCATAATAATGTATAAATCAAAACATGCCTACGGACATGATATTGAAGTAGCCAGGATTAAGTGCAGGATTGTTTTTAATCAGATGGTCATTTAAAAATGCTAATGTCGTTTACAAAACGATCTCCAGAAAGTATAGTCATAGCTTATGTTTCTTTAGGTCACTAGAGATTTCAAAGTGCTTCTACTCAAGTTTTTTTTCTTTTGAAATTAAACAGCCTTGAGGAAAGATACCACAATTCCAGTTGTCCCTAGTAACAAAATGAGGATCAGAGAGGCCAAGAGTTGTATCGGAAGTCACATAACCAGTAAGAAGCAGCATTGGTACAAGAATCTGTTTCCCAGCGCAGCTTAGGACAATTTTCTGTACCTCAATATGTCCAAGTGTTTTGAGATGTTCCCAAGAAAATGCAGAATTATTTTCAGGGGTAGAGAGAGAAGCTGGTACCTGTTACATACACAGAAGTATCTGTTTTATCTGTTTGCACCCATCCTTAGTTCTTCCTGTCTCAGGATCTTAACTCAGCTACATTCTCTCACGACTTCACCCCTAGAACATGGAGAAGTGTGTGGTGCACACAACTTGTACAAATGGACTTCTGTTTTCCAGTTCCACATGAAAGGAGCATAGAAGTCACCATTCTGTTCTAACAAGTGAAGAACTGAATAGACTAAAAAACAACAACTCTTTTTGAAACCAGAAAAGAGGAGAAGACACAGGGCAAACTGCAGCTCCCAAAATTTGACCAGCAAAGGCAGGCTTCCTGGAGCAGAGATCCCAGAGCAGAAAACACCAGAGGGGCGTGTGCTTTGTGAGGAAGGCCCAAGTAGTAACTGACAAAGTGCTGGAGGCACAGTAGGGGCAACTCTGAGAGTTAGAAACTCCAGGAGGACCCAGTCATAGAGGGCCCCACGACATGGTGAATTTACCTCCAGGAGATCAACCAGGTTCCCAAAGGAAATATATGAGGAAAATCCCCTCACACTTCTAGCAAGGAGCAGGGAAAGGAACCATTTTGAAATACTCAGCATACTCTGTTGTTCTTAACAGGGGCTGCCTTCAGAGGAAACTAGTTAACTGCAGCCTAACCTATTGGGGTATCATCAGAGCCTAACTGACCTGGGGAAGGGAAATACCCAATGCCAGCCAACTCCAGCCTTCCTGTTACACCTGAGCAGGGAGAAAAAGACTGGGGAACACTTATGAAGTTCACAGTCCAGGGGCGCAGGCTCACTAAAAGACAGAGATCTAGTCACAGGACTGTAGACCCCTTCTCCTCCCCTGACACCTGGCCATCATATTCCCAAAGACTATTTGCAACACTTCCTTCCACACAGCACATCACGTCTGGCTATTAAGAAAAAGAAATTACAAAGCAAGCTAAAAATCAGAAAACAAAACAAAACACAATTTGAAGAGACAAGTTATCAGAAGCAGACATGGGAGAGATGTTCAAATTATCAGGCCAGGAATTTTAAACACCTATGATTAATATGCTGAGGACTCCAACAAAGAGACAGCATGCGAGAACAAACCAGCAATTAAGCAGAGAAATGTAAATCCTAAGAAAGAACCTAAAAGAAATGCTACAGTAAAAAGCACTGTAACAGAAATTTAGAATGCATTTGATAAGCTTATTAGCAGACTGGACACGGCTGAGGAAAGAATCTCTTAGCTTGAGAATATCTCAGGACAAACCTCCAAAACTGAAAAGCAAACAGAACAAAGACTGAAGGAAAAAAAAAAAACCCAAACAACAGAACAGAATATCCAAGGGCTGGAACACAACAAAAGGTGTAACATACACATAATGAGAATACCAGGAAGAGAAGAAAGAGAAAGAGGAACAGAAGAATATTTGAAATAATAATGACCAAGTATTTCCCTCAGATCAATGTCAGACACGAAACCACAGATCCAGAAAGCTCAGAGAACACCAAAGGATAAATTAAAGAAAAGAAAATTATACCTAAGTATATCATTTTCAAACTAAAGAACAGCAAAGACATAGAAAAGTCTTGAAAGAAGCCTGGGGGAGGGGGAGAGAGAAAAGAAACAAAGTAAACATCTTAATTTTACAGGAACAAAGATAGGGATACATGCAACTATCCTTAGAAACCACACAAGGAAGAGGAGAGTGGAATGAAATATTTACAGTGTTGAGATTAAAAAACATCAGCCTAAAAGTTGTACAATATATGTCTGCTATAACAATTTACCTGAATAGATCTATAAATAATAGTGCTTAGTTATTTTTTAATTTTTTTAAAAAAATTAGACTTTATTTAATTATATTTTGGGAGAGAGCAGGAGCATGAGTGGGGGGAGGGGCAGAGAGGAAGAGAGGGAGGGAGGGAGGGAGGGAGAGACAGAGAGAGAGAGAGAAAGAGAGAGAGAGAGAGAGAGAGAGAGAGAGAGAGAGAGAGAATCCCAACCAAGCTCAGCAATGTCAGCATGGAACCCATAGCGGGGCTCCAACTCACCAACCCTGAGATCATGACCTGAGCTGAAATCAAGTCAATGGCTTAACCAAATGAGTCACCCAGGGGCCCCAACAATAGGACTTATTTAAAAACTATTACTTCCTGAAAATGGTGAAATTACATATACCTCAGGTGACTGTTGCATCATTGTTTAATTTCTAGACCCCAGTCCCTTTCTGCTGTTCACCAGAGCAACACCCACCAGTGATAGCCAAAACTTAAAGAAAACATGTTCAGAGTCAAATCACCCGCCCAGGACAGACCTTTCTGTGTTATGAAAATTAAAGACTCAGTAATCCTTGCTTCCTGAATCCTAAAAATATGTTGAGAAAACACAGATTTAAAGTGAAAATAAGGGCAATGGAAAGTAACAATGTCTTCAGCTTTCATTAGCTTCTCAAATGAGGTCTCTGACTCAAAAACCTGGTTGTGTGTCTCTTTTATTCACAAATAAAGCAACTAAGGTTTGTCGTATCTTATGGAAATAAAGTTTCAGATCTGGGTGAAACCTAGGTCTCTTCACTTGTATTCCAATTTTGCTTTTGTTGCAAGAGATGGTTAGTACTTTAGTAGTTCTCCATAAGTCTTTAGTGATAACCTTTTTTTTCTTTTTTCTTTCTTTTTTTCCCCCTTTTTTAACTTATAATTAACAAACCAGTGAAGATTTCCATGTCACTGTTAGGACTAGGAATATAATAAAATAGGAATCTTAACAAGATCAGACAAGAATTGATTACTTAAAATTTATGGTCTCAAACCCCAAATCCTATGTTTCACCCATTAACCTAGATTACATCTCAGTATAATCCTTTGGTGTTTATCGTGGGTGTGGTGTGTGTGTGTGTGTGTGTGTGTGTGTGTGTGTTTGTGTGTGTGTGTATTGGGATAAAAGGACAATGCACACCAAATCTGTTAAAATGAGTTTGTCTTAATTATCATTAGTGAGGTGTCTTAAAATTAATATTTCACATTACAGAAGATGAATAATGGAATATAGTGTGTTAAGTCATCAAATACATGTTATGCAATACAGTAATTATTTCTCCTGAAAGCTTAATTTTTCATTGAATCTTAAAACCACATAAAAAGCGCAGTTGGAGTTTTGGTATTTATAGCTTTCCATCAGTACTGAAATATATAAATATTTAAAATGTGACCACAATGTGATCACATTCCCAATATCACAAATACATCTGCAAGTATCTCATGGTTTGTAAATAGTCACATGGGAGCATAGTTCCAATGAATTATAAACTGCCTTCTCATCTCTGAACTTTTTTTGCTTTTCCTTCTTACTGGAATAATCTCTTTTTCTGTTTCATGAATTTCCAATCAACTTCCAAGATGCATTTTAAATGTCATTTTCCCCAGAAAGTATTTTTTGCAAAATTAATCATCCCTTTAGTACTCGTGAGCCCCAGCTAATAGTATTTCAAAACATACATCAGCCACTGGAGTGATGTATGTGTGAAAAAAAAATCTGCATCCCACTTATTGTTTCCTATCTTTCACCTAACATATCTCCAGACACTCAGTCAATGCTAAATGAGTATTTGTTGAATAAATATAAGAAAGAAAAGTGAAAGAATTCTTTCCTTTCTAAGCATGAATTATGTATCAGGCACCATACTAGGCATGAAGGATATACATACATATCTTGCCCCCAAAAGTTGGCAGCCTGTTGTCAAGATTTATATTATTCAAGAGCCCACAGTTATAACTTTCTATCCCTTAAAATCTCTATCTGAAAAGGTGGGAGGAGAGCTGAAAAATCTTGTTTGTTGAGATTTCTTTTTAGGCCAAACATCATACAGTTACTTCCTTAATTCCATAAGTTGCAGTGATACACTGTCTACATATACTGACTTCTCTTTTCTGTACCCTACTCTCTCCATAACCATAAGCAATACGGCTCGATATAACTGTAATGTTCCCCATCACATCCTCCCTTCCAACTTTGTCTTTCAACAGTCACCGTAATCAATAACCTTTCAGATAACACGAGTTCTAATTGTCAAGTGCAAACACTTTTTCACTCTGTCTTCTCCAACATCTCTACCGCTCATCAGTCCTGCTTACCTCTACAATGTTCACTTTATAAGTCATTGTAGGGGGCAAAATGGAGTCTCTCATGTCAAGCAGGAGCCTGTGTCAAACAAGAGCCTGTGTCAAGCCATGACGCAAGCAGTTACAGAGACTGCAGCTAGGAGATATGGCCGGGGCCAGCATCAGCTGACACTCCAGAACTGATAACAGGCAGAAGCAAAGGAGGTCTGCAGGGGCCCAAGACTGACTAAATCCCTTTTAAAAGTGGAGGGTTTTTGCAGCAAACTGTCAGACTCTTCAAATGTGACCCCTCTATGTCTGACCACTTAAAAAGGCAGCTGCCACCGAAGGCTCAGCCTGATTGATCTCCGAACAGAACTGAGATCCTTCCCTGCTTGAACATAATAGGCAGTAAGTGCCAAGAGCTGACCTGGACCAGACTGAGGCCTTATCTCAACTGTGAGCCCACAGACTGACTTCGCGTTTGGTTCGTTATCTTGTTTGTTGTATGGCTTGTCTTATGTTCTGCTCTGTGTGCTGTGTAAGAAGCCAAGTTTAATCACATGGCAAAATGTCATTGAGTTTGGAATCCTGGACCTGCTTTATAATTATGATTAACTTTATGATTGAATAAAGCTGACATCGTGGAAAGACACAACTCATATGTATGCCTTCATAGCGTGCTCATGACATTTAGCATATGACTTTTTTTTTATTTGTGTAGCTAACCTTTTCTGATCAGTTATTATGGACTGGACACCTTGTTACAGACTATCTATAAGGAAATTGTACTTAGGAAATTTATTTTTATTCTTAAAAAAGTTTCAAATTCCATAAAAGAGGAAACTGAGGCTCAGAGAAGTTAAATAATTTGCCCAGAGTCAATCAGCTGGTGATAAGAAGAATTGAGATTCCAGTCCAAACCTGCTACCTGATCTCAACCATTCTATTTTGTCCTTAGCCACTGCATTATATTGACCCTCAGAATACTCTTCCTTTTGTCTCTGATGGGGCTCACCGTTTGTGAATTTAAATTTGGTATATCCTTGGTTTTATTACGATGCTGCTTTATATATTTCTCCCCACTCCTGCCACATTATTTCTCACACATGCTGAATGACTGGCAAAATGTGGTGAAATGTCCTGCAACTTTATCTGAGAACTCTCCATCGCTAAGGTCTGTGCTGAAGGGATGGACATGACCTCCATCTAAGTAAAAATGGCTCTGCCTTTTAGCCACAGATAATTTGATAAAAGATGAAGAGTTGACCTAGTCCTTGCAGATGAGGTATCTTCCAAGAATGTGTATCTATAACAGGTGCTTCAGAGAGGAGAGTGAGAAAGAGGCATGAGTCCATGTTGCATCAAAGACACAGAGAGTAACATCAGTTCATGAATTACCAGGTCTTGAATGAGGTAGTTTAATGCAGCTGGGTGATATATATTCCTTGGGGGCTGATAGGTAAACCCTATGAATTCTCCTTTACATTTCATCTGGTTTTAGTGGTCTGTGTCCTTTGAAGGTAACAATCACTACGAGAGAAAGAATTTAGTTGCAAGCATCAAAAAACCTGGAAGTGAGACTCCAGAAAACAGAGTGAGGTTTACCCAGCCGTGGGACATAAACCTATCACAACCAAGTAACGA
>NW_026057577.1:129081479-129093979 GCF_023721935.1 Panthera uncia | reverse complement strand
ACCGGCACCAATCAAAATAATTTAAATTGCTTTATGCGACTAAGACCATAGCAGAGAAAGGAGAACAAATTATCTTTCTTATTATACCCGAACGTTTGTCTATTTGTTCTATCTATCACAACAAGTAAGCTTTCCAAAGCTTCAAGAACTACGATGTAAAGGAAATAAAGGCAATGTTATATATTTGACACCACTTAGTACAACTGTTGTTGTACTTTGAATACAAGAACTGCTTTTGACAGAACAAAATTTTACTCTGTTCTGAGAAGAATTATTTTTTCATGTGATGAATTATAGATTTAGAGCTTCTGACTTACCTACTCTTGAAATATTTTTAGCATTATTTCCTTACTCTCTCATGGCATACTTACAGTGCTTATTCAGAAACGTCTGTTCACACCAACACTTTAACTGGTTTACTCAACCACAAGAGATTTATTTTTATGGACAACTGAATTACTGCATATCAGTAAACACTCTGTTTGTAAGAATGCTGCCATTTACAAAAACAAAGTCAAGTAGTAAATAATAATGAAAAACCTCAGCTTTGTCTCTCTTATACGTATGTGTATCATACTTCTCATGAGAACTACATGCCCTGAACAACACAAATACAGTAATACATATAAAATCTCCCATCGCTGCTTTCCAGAGTTGTTCAGCATACTCATGAGTGTGCGTATATGTGTGCATCTGTGTGTGTGTGTGTGTGTGTGTGTGTGCATGTGTGTGCGTATAGTAAGTTAACTGCTGTGGTCAGGACAATACAATTCCAGCACGTGTATTTTCACACTACCAGGCAATTCTCCAATTCTCAGTGGACACTGACTCACCATGTCCTACAAATTTAATTCCATTCTGACACTGTCTACCTGGAGATAGCATCCGATCCCACAAGTTAAAGGCTCAGTCCCACAAAATTGCCCTCAATTCAGATGCCGAACCTAAGTTCAGATTGTTACCTGTGCTTCTGACAAATTGGCTGTGAATTGGAGACTCCCACCACCTACTTCCTCAAGTTCAGTCAATTTGATACAGCAGCTCACATAAGGAAGAGAAACATTTTCTCATGTTAACCACTTTGGTATAAAGTATGTGATAAAGGATACATGTGAACAGCCAGATGAAGAAGTATACAGGGCAAGGTCTGGGTGGTGGCCCACACAGGAGTCTCTGTCATCTAGGAACTGGGGAGGCTGCCCTCCCACCATGTGTACATGGTCATCAACCTGGACGCTTGTCAACTCTTGTTCAGCAGTTTTTATAAAGCTTAATCGTAGCCCCTGCCCCCTTCTCCCAGAAGTCCCTCAGTAGGGCTGAAAGGTCCAATCTCTTAATCACTTGGTGTTTTGGTGACCTGCCCCATTCTGAAGCTATCTAGGGGCCCTGCCCTAAGTCAGTTTATTAGCATAAACTCAGGTGTGCTCAAAAAGAGGCACCTTAGGTGTAACAAAAGACACTCCTGTCCCTCAGGAAATTCCAAGTGTTTTTAGGAGCTTCATGGCAAGTCCCTGGGAAAAAGGTCAACTATATTTATTATACCACAATCATATAAAATATTTGTATTACCTTTGTATTGCACTCAGCACTCAATGTAACCATCAACTGGCATTAATTTTGACAAAAATAAAAGCTAAAATTTTGAAGTGACTTCATATTTCCCTACCAAATGAGTTTTCCATTTATTAATTCATGTTCAGACCCCACTGCTTATTAATTTTCTGGATTTCTCCAATGATTCTTTAATCTGCTTTGATATTCTGCACATAATATTTATCTTCCTATTCTTCACCAATAGGAATCTTTCCCAAATAGTTATCTTGTACATGACATATCCAGACCTCGATAGTCTCTTTTAAAGTCAACTTCTCTAAACAATGTTAGTGGTCTGGTCTGTCACCTAGTATTTTTTAAATGCAAAAAGAAGTTATGGCATATATTCAAAAAGTGTTTGAAGGTGTATCCATTAAACTTAAAGAACAGTGTAAAATTGCAAATACATGTACTTAGCAAACAGGTGACAATATATCACACATCTTAGCGTGTGTGCTTTTCTTAATAGCACCACCTTTCCTCTCCCATAGAAATAATAACGCTACTGTCTTTTTATTAATTGTCTTCTTGATTTTCTTCATAATTTTTGTCACTTGTGTATATTTCACACACATTGTATATTGTGTGTGTGTGTGTGCATGTGTGTGTAAGCATGTATGTAATTATAAGAACTGCAATGAGGAAAGAGTTCTTACAAGCTGGAAAGGTGAAAATCCATGTTACAAGGGGAAATTTTTGATTAAAATAATTTTAACACAATATACATATGAAAGTCTAGCATTAGCAAGAGATTTTGTAAAACAGAATGTTAGTGGCATGCATTGATTTCAATTGATTACATTTCAGAAAATGTTACCAGAAAGGGTCAAATTTCTTTACCAGAAAAGAACTGCCTGATTTGGATGAAGAAATGAAAGAGAATAAAGAAGGCCCAGCAATTCAAGGATGTGTATGTTTGGAATAAGCAACTAAGAAAAGATACAAGTCAGAGCGCCTTTGAACTTTAAATGTCATTAGAACTAAGCCTTGAAATAAAGATCAAATCTAGTGTATGTCCTTTACAACCTTTATTCAAACCTCTGGGTGTCATCAAATGGTGTCTAATAAATCCTTCCAGTTGGAAAATAAGAAGAAAGGAAGAAAGCTCAAGGAAAAATGGACTTAGAGGTCCCTCCCCCTTGAAAATATATCTTGGTAAATATACAGTAATTTTTTCTTTCAATCTCATGAGTACAAAAATGAATGTCTTTATAGTTTTGATATGCAACCACATGCTTGACAGTGAAGTTGACCATCTTTTTGTATATTTATAGGCCATTCGTTCTTTACTTACGAAATTTCTATTATTTTCTTTTGCTCATTGTTTTGTATTCTGTTTCTTGATTATTTATAGTAATTCTCTGTGTAGCACGTGTCTTTGTCAGGTCATATGACTTAAAAACATTTTCTATTATGTGTTGTTCTTCACTCTCATTATGGTGTCTCATTTTGGATTTAGAACAAAAGTTCTAAGGTTTTATCTTCTTTCTCACCCTAAGGAATCATCAGTCGCACTACCACAATTTATTAAAAAGCTTATTTCCCCAGTGATTCTCAACTATGAGCAGGATACTGAGGTGTTCTTCTGTGATGTGACCTTGCTAGAAGGGGAATCCAGTTTCCCTCTCTTTTGATCTTAGCTGGTTCTGTAAGCTGTTCCAACAATAAAATGAGGTGGAATATCATGCTGTTTAATTCTGAGGTTGATTCCTTAAGAGACCTGCAGATCTCATTTTTATTTGGGAATGCACCTTCTTAGAAACCACCCACCCGCACCATATTGTAAGAAAACACAAGTATCTATGCAGAGAGGCTCCCATGAAGGTACACCAGATTCTGTTGAAGGCCTCAGTTGAGGTATTATCCACCATAAGTAGCAACTCCAAGCCATCATTTTCCAGTCATTCCTGTACCTTCATCCATACCAAGTGAGCCAGAAGAATGAGATCAATCGACAGAGTTTTGAACAAATAAAGCATGGATTGGCTTAAACCACCAAATATTGTAATAGATTTTAATACAGTAATAAATAACCAAAAGCAGACTCTAACCAAATTTAAATATAAGTGTCTGTTACTCACTGGCCTCCTGATTCCGTACTGTTGTTCGGTTTTTCAATGTTTCTATATCATATTTTAATTACTTTTATTATTAATCAATATATTTTTTGATATCCTTATACTTCTTCAGGAATGGATATTTTTGACCTTGGCGCCTTGATATAAAACTAGTTGGATTATCAAGCTGCTCAAAACAATTGCAACTTTTATAAGGACTGCATGTTAATGCATATCTATAGATAAATTTGAAGATTGAGAGCTATGATTTTGATTTATCTACATTTATTTGTGTTTGTTCATATTTTAAAATAGAATTTTATATTATTTATATTGATATAAATGCCTTCTCAAACTTTGATTTAGATTTATTACTAGACATCTTGCACTGTTAGTAATATTTTAAGTGTGTTTTATGTTTTGTTTTGTTTTCTAGCTATTTTTGAAGTATAGAAATGCAATTGTTTGGGATTTTTTGTATATGAGCTCAGAATTTATACTTTTCACTCTCTAAAAAACTTAGTATTTTATTTCTAGATTTTTTTTTGAATTTTATATTAAAATTATATAATTAAAATCATTTCTTTCCCTGGTCTCTATGAAATGATAGGACCAGCCTTACAGTGCTGAAAAGAAGTGGGAATACTGGGCACCCTTATCTTGTTCTCCATAATAAGAGGAAGGTTTTCGACATTTCACCATCTAGTATGATGTCTGTTGTAGACCTTTTTTCAGACACTTTTCACACCTTTTAATTGACTTCACTCATTGGTAAGGCCAATATTCGCCCTCTAAAAATATTTCTGGCATGGTTTTGTATATGAGTTAAAACTATATACCATTTCAACTAGATTAATACATACTTAATAAAAAATGTTTTAAATTCAATTAAACACAATTAAATAAAACTATTTTCCTTTCAAGATATTGGATCCAAATATATGCATTTCTGAATTGGACCTAGTTATTGAAATTACAATACAAATTTTAAAATGTGAATGCATACATTGATAAGAGTAATGACAAAATAATATAAGATGGAGTGTCATCTCCAGTCTAGAAAGTTTGGAGAGTTACTAAAAAGCATAAGTAGGCTAGTGTTATGTAAGAAAAGACAAGCCCAAGAAAAAAAGTCCCATCCATGAATATGCAAATACACAGTAGTTTCTCTGAGTTACAGAAAAGAAAGGTAAACCGTATGACACTAATTCCAGTAATTATAGAGCTATTTTAATTATTACATTGATGATAGAATTACTGTATATTATTGAATGAACTCAGCCAGGCTACCTTTACCTTACCCTCCACAGAGGAAAAGTTTTAAAGGAGTACCTATCCCTAAGTATTTTCCCAAGGACAAAACTAGAAACCTTAAATCTTCCAAAAATTGACTACCTTGGTACGTGCTCAGGATCCAAGTGTATGAACAAACTGTAAAAACTGTTATAATTTAATTCTTCACAATAAGTAGGAAAAAGGGCACACCTGCACTCACATGCACGTGTTTACATGTACATGAACAAATACACACTTCAGATCCAGTAAAGACAACATTTTTCCAAAGGGAAACCTATTAAATTATTCGCATGGAGAAAAACCATAATTACTTGCTATAGATTCTCCAAGTCTCCCAAGCCGGGTGGTTTGTTCTTTATTCACAAACCACTAGGGATTTCCAAGCCAACTGTGTACTGAGTCATCACATAACCATAAAACATGCCAATACCTGCTACCTACCTACCACCAGGGGTTCTGAATCAAAAGGTCAGAGTGAGGCCTAGGAATCGATATTTTGAAATAGTCGTGCAGATGTTTTCAGGGTTCAGCCAAGGCTGAGAATCACTACAAAATTATTGTTCCAAAGACTTCCTTGTTTGTGTGTGAACTTTGTTTCCTATTTGCTGGTACAGTTGTACTGCCCAAAGAAGCACGGATCATTTGATTTGGTTCACTGGTCATGCTTCTGGAGCTCAAGAAATAAATCTGAGGCCACTTGGATTTGGCAAATGCCTCCCTCTGTTTATTACCACACCCCGGTGGCCTTTCTCAGTGGTAATGAACAAAACCACGTAGCTCTCAGAAAACCAGGTTCATAAGATTGTGTGAAATACAATATTCCTGCTGAGTTTAAGGGCCTTGGTATTTACTTAAAGGAGTGAATCAGAAGATGTACGGGAAGGTAGCCTGTTTTGAGCACCATGGAAAATCATACAATTTAAGCTTTATTGGCTCTTCTTCCTTCTTCCATCAGCCTACAAGTGTTTATCATGAAGCTGCATCACATCTTGTCCTAAATCTTAGCAGTGGGGAATGGTGGCTTTGAATGGATCTGAGTCTCGAAAGCGGTTGGGGTCTGATTTCAAACCTGTAATTAAGGTAAATTCAGGCCCATCCTTTCAACTATTTTAATAAGAGCCTGACATTTTATAAAGTCCATTCATTTGTATCTCTCCACAGCTGGACTTCTATTTCAAGGAATAATTTATTTAAGGCAAGCAACTCCAAAACATACATTTTAAAACACTTTGCTACCAATTAATTAATTAAACAAGCTATTTATTAATATTAAAAAACAATGTCACAAAATACTCACCAACAAGGATAGGCAAAAAGAGAAGAACCAAGAAAAGAATCCCAAAGAAAACTGAAATTTTAAGGGGGAAAAAGACATTGGAAAAAAGAAATTGCACTTAACCTGATAATGCCTCATTTTGCTAACTGTCCTAGAGAAATGTCTGCAGGTAAGGCACAAAGATTCAGATAAAATCTTTTATTTTACCCTGCTTTTAAATATAAATATACAGGAGCAACCTAAATAACCACCACATTTGAAAGGACTAGATAAATTATAATACGTCAAACTACAAAAGAGTATGCAGCAATTAGAAAGAATGAGAAAGATATATATGGAAATGCAAGAAAAAATGGCATTATTTAAATACGGAGAAAAAAAATTCCTAACCAAAACATACAAAACAAAATATACAATAATTTCCACAAAGCTAAATTACGTTTTTGTATATTTAGATTCTATTTGGTAAAATATTAGTCAAGATATGCTTAATTGAATTACTCTAAATAAGTTTCTGAAATTTGTCATATTGTCTATATAGTTTTAGTAATTATAAACAATACCAAAGTATGAACATGAAACCTTACTAGTAATATGAAACTCTAGCTCTAGAAGCCATTGAATAGCTTTTGGGTTATTGTATTTTAATAACAATTTAATATTTCCATATATATACACATATATACAGTATATATGTACTAGTATATGTAGTATACATGTAGCATATATATAGTATGTAGTATAGTATATAGTATACTATATATGTGTGTGTATATATATATATATATATATAACTAGTTTTTATATATATATTAGTAGTTTTAACTACGAGTGTTTTCATCTTTCACACATACAACACTTGGATCGTGTTTAGTCTCATATAAAGGTTCTGTTAAGTTTCAGCATATACATGTCTGTCCCCTCCCTGTGTCATGAGCATACTGAGAGTGTGCCTATCTTCCTCTTGAGGACTAGAACAGTTCAGGGCATATTATTCAAAAATATTTACTGAATGTTGCATGAACTTGTTCAGTAAACCAACGTGTACATGTATGTGTGTGTGTGTGTGCAATCTGCATTGCATAAATTCTGTAAAAAACACTGCATAATCTTTGAATTTAAAAGGTAATTATGGGCATGCTTACCAGCAACATTCATAGGAAAGGAATGTTATCTATATCTCTATCTCAATCTAATTCTAGTGATACAGATTTCCAAGTACATTTACACACTGCTTTAATTAAAATATGAGTTTACAATGGATATTTTACAAAATAATAAATACATGGGAGTAGAGATTTAAATATTATTTTAATAGGTGTTCTAATCATTATTTTTCTCAAGTCAAAAAGCTTTATTTGCCCTTACTAGTTTTATTTAAAAAAAAAATTAATGTTTATTTATTTTTGAGACAGAGGGAGACAGAGTGAGAGTGGGGGAGGGGCAGAGAGAGAGGGAGACACAGAATCTGAAACAGGCTCCAGGCTCCAGGCTCTGAGCTGTCAGCACAGAGCCCGATGCAGGGCTTGAACCCACGAACTGTGAGATCATGACCTGAGCTGAAGTCAGACACTTAACTGACTGAGCCACCCAGGCGCCCCTTTTCTCTTTTTTAATTTTTTTTTTTTTTGCCTTTACTTGTTTTAAACACTAAAAGAAATCAATCAGGCTTTAAATAATCTTTTTTCATTACTTTATATTTTTATTTCAGCTTTATTTAGATATAAACAATGAAATTGCGAAATATATAAGTGAATCTTCTTACTGTCTCCTTTTAAATTTCTCTCCAACAATATCAGGCAGAGCTTTGCTGTCTTTTATTCATTCATTCATTCATTCATTCATTCAAATTTTCCTCATACTTTATATGTTCTGTTGGAATTCATAGTATAAATCCTAACATTAAGGTGCAATATTTTGTGTTCTCTTGACATCTCACGAATGGAGAGGACCTGGAATGGCTTACCCACCATTTCCCTCCCCTCTCTCCTCTCACTGATAAGGCCCCTGAGCCAAAAAGTCTTCCTTATTGAGGAAACCAGGCCAGTTCCTGCTGATATTTGAGTAGCATGTTTCAGTTCCCTACCAGCCAGTGTAATTATTCAAACAAGTCAATCACATACTCCCATGGATACCAGGGTCCACCTTTTCCTCTCTCCTACAAACACTGCCTCCCAGAGATCCTGGTTCCCAGGTGACCCTGCGTGGTGCCCTATGTCCTCCTCTCCCTGTCAGTTTACCCAACTAAAGAATGGCTGTCGATCTCACCTATCCAGTATGGGAGCTTTCCATCATCCGGGGGAATTATCTATTGTTATCTATTGTTATTATCTATCCTCACCATGTAGCAAGTAAACTAGCTGTGGTGAGCACTTCAGTGTTTATTTATTTTTAGAGAGATAGGCAGAGTGTGAGCTGGGGAGGGGCAGAAAGAGAAGGAGACACAGAATCTGAAGCAGGCTCCAGGGTCTGCGCTGTCAGCACAGAACCTGATGCGGGGCTCGTACCCACAAACCACGAGGTCATGATCCGAGCCTAAGTCCGATGCTCAGATACTCAACCGACTGAGCCACCCAGGTGCCCCTGTGGTGAGTACTTTAAGACAATCTAATTAGTATCTGCTTTAAGATGTTACTTTTATAAAAGAAGAAAAATCCTCAATATAAAGAAGCAGACTCCTAGAAATTAGCAACATGAAAAACATCCAATAAAATACTGAGTAATTGAATAGCGACCGCTGAAGATCTGAAAGATGACCTCTAGAAAATTTAAGAGGACATACAGCAAAAAACAATATGACAAGCTTCAGGAACTATCATTATGTTCTATATCAGCATAGCCAATATCCTTAATAAGTGTTCAAAAGAGAAAAATCAAGAAAATGAAGGACTGAAAATAAAATAGTGAAAAAAGGAGCTATTCACCAAATAGAAAACAAAGTAGAAGTCCATTAATTGGGAAAGGCTTGAGAAAAGAATGTGGCATGTCTATTCTATGGGATAATACACATAACTTAGCACCACGGCCAAGTACTTGAAGATTTGAAATTATTTTCATGTTTATTAAAGGAGAATGAGATCCAGAGTACTCTAAAAAATGATATATGGCATTAACATTAATTATCATCTTTATGGATCTGTGAATATTAATTTTCATATTACAGGTGTTCTGGGTAATTAAGCCTGGGTTTAGCTGACCTACTGCACTCTGGCTTTGGTCAGGTTCAGATCTCCTGTGCTGCTTTGTGAAAAAATGATCTTTCTGCGAGTGCTTTCTTCTCTTTCGAATTTTATCTCTATTCAAGGCTGAGCTTGAATTTAGTTTCATCTAGAGAAAATTTACATTTGATAGCTGCTTCTTATCTGTAAGCTCTACACATTTTTCTCATGAGGGTTTTCACAGAAGCAGTGAGAATTTGGACTGCAAACCCACAGGAGGGCTCACTTTTGATTTTAAATTTTCTGAACAGAATTTCTCTCCCTATCCTATCATTGATCACTTCAGGGAAGACAAATCTTACTCTACTCTTTTGCATGGTGAGAATAATTTCTTGTCCACTTTTGCATATAGGCTGTGTTTCTTGTGGCCCTAGCTTAAGCCTCTCTTCTTCTTCAGTCCTAAGTTTTATCTTCTGTCCTTCAACCCTGTGTGTCATCAAATGATAGTTCCTGGTCTCCACGATTCAGTTAGAAAACAGGTTTTTCAAAGTTGGCTAGGCTGTCATAACTCTATGGTGCCTGCCTTCCCTTTGGTTTTGGTCTGTGAATTCTCTACTTTATGATTTATGCCACGCTAGTGTAACATTGTATCTGTGCCTCTGTGTGTGTGTGTGTGTGTGTGTGTGTGTGTATGCCTTGTGTGTGTTTACATACATATGTGTATGTTATATAGAGAGTAACTTAGTTGTTTCATTGAGAGGATTGCTCACAATGTATTATCTGTGATATTGATAGATATTACTTCACTCTTCTAGGACCTAGCCTTGGCACAAATTTCTCAAATGCCAAGCTTGCTTCTTCCCACAATGATGTGTTCACTTTCTTCTGTTGGCAACTGTGCACGTGGAACTAGCTTCACCAAGAAAGCCATGCCACTGGTTTTAACTTGAGAGTTTAGTATTTGCCCTTTTGTCTGGGAATCGATTCAGTTTTATAATTATGATACAATGTTCCTAGTATTCTCACTCATTTTCTAGGCCTTCCACTAGAGCTCAGCCTATTTTCCATCTTTCTACTGGCGCATCAGTACAGTCACCTCTGTGTCCGGAGCACACAGCACAGCAGGAAGGGTGGCCTTGATTCAATTCGTATCCACGCTGCTTACCAGCCAGGCAGTGTGCAGCCACACAGAGTGCTGAATAGTGTGCATTTCGTCAACCTAGAACTTGTAACAGTTTGGCCTTTGTCTAGCTTTTGTCTCTCCAACCATCTCTTTTGTTGTTATTGTTATTGTTGTTGTTGTTGTTGTTGTTGTTAAGGTGAAGTGTGGAGGAAATATAATTTAAAACTTTTTTCCCACCCCAGATATCTTAACAAAGGGATTAGAAAAAAATTATTATTGAACAAGCATTAAAGCAGAATGTGATGCATATTGCAGGCAATCTGCTAAGATACAGAGAAGACAAAAATAAGTTTTACCCCGTTATAAAGCCGAGCAGGTACAATGTTCTCAAGATAAGCAGGTAGTCCTCAAGAGGAATTATAATCCTGCAGTTCATCCTGGATTCACTGGAGTGACCATGTGTGTTCACTAGTTGGCTCTATCTATGGGCCAAATAAACTGCTCATATCTTTATGAAAGGAGGTGGTTCTGCAACTTGGTGCCACGTGCTCACCTAGGAAGTTAGGCTCCTGCTCACACTGAAATTGAGAGACAAGAGGTGATGTTTACATTTCGGAGATGGCTCCTAAGTCCTGGAGAAAAATGTTCTTGGGATCAAATGCTGGCAAAAGGTTCTATCTCATTTTCAAAAGGACTTATAAATATTTCCCAAAAATGGATACAGTGCTTAAGATAAATTTTCTAAAGTAAATGATCTAAGAACAAGGAAGGAAGGCATCTCATCCTTTATTAACAGGGAGATTGAAGCCTCTTTTTTATAACTTTTATTTGCCCTTACAACATGGTAATTGGCAAACATATAAGACAGCTGGCTTCCTTAAAACAGCATTTCTTCGTTTCTACTTTTGGCATTTTCTTATGTCACTTTTTGATCATTAAATTCCTTAAAAGAAAATCATAGAAACCATGTAGTATTCAATTTACGTCTGTGGAGGGCTAAGATCCAGAGATATTAATTCAAGTTTTTGTTACGGTTAGTGTATTTTTCCCCAATTTTCCTTCACCCCCTTTTTTTTATTTCTTTTTAAACTGCATCTTATTTAGGTGATAACTAGACCACCTCTATGTTCAGTGAGCTCAGGGCAGTGCGGGTACAAAAAATTGGAAAAGAGAAAAGATGGAAGAGACAATTTGGAGCCAAGTAAATTTGAGTCAGAAGCAGTAAAGACAAACGTGTTTGTGACTTGGAAGAACTAGAGAGTTTTAAAAGCCAGAGGCTTTTAAAGACTGAGAGCCTAAACTTTACCTGAAAATAATGGTTTGTAAAGAGAACACTGTAGAGAAAGCAGATTACTCTGCCCTTTGAAATTGCTTAATATTTACCAGTGAGGTAGGGTGGAGAGGGATAGAGAGAGAAGAGACAGAGACATAAACAGAGAAACAACTAGCTTGGAACATTGAATTGAAGGCTACACTCTTTAGAAAACAGACCATTGTCAATTAAACATTTCGTGTATATACACTGGAATATTACTCAGCCATAAAAAGGAATGAAATCTTGCCATTTGCAATGACGTGGATGGAACTAGAGAGTATAATGCTAAGCGAAATAAGTCAGTTAGAGAAAGACAACAACCATATGATTTCACTCATATGTGAAATTTAAGACACAAAACAAATGAGCAAAGGAAAAGAGAGAAAGAGAGAGAGCGCGAGAGAGAAATCAAGAAACAGATTCTTAACAACAGCGAACAAACTGATGGTAACCAGAGGGTAGGTAGGTGAGGGATGGGTGAAACAGGTGATGGGGATTAAGGAGTGCACTTGTGATGAGCACTGGAATTGTGAGGTATGGAATTGTTGAATCATTACACTGTACACCTGAAATTAACATAGCACTATGTTAACTATACTAGAAATAAAATATTAAAAATTAAGATAACAGGAAAGAAAGAAAGAAAGAAAGAAAGAAAGAAAGAAAGAAAGAAAGAAAGAAA